>NW_026915679.1:0-208224 GCF_034315485.1 Pezoporus occidentalis | reverse complement strand
GACCAAGTGTCTGCTTTTCCTTATCAATAGCTGCTTACCAATAGGACCAGGTGTCTGCTTTCACTTATCAATAGGACCAGGTGCCTTTGTTCGGCTTAGCAGACATTTACAACAGACAATACTTTTGTTTAAGCAAGCAAATTCCTCTAACCCCCTTGTACAACCCCCCTGTACAACCCCCTTGTACAATATCCCTGTACTACCCCCCTGTACATTGGTCAACCCTCTGTATCAGTATTCTATGATTCTATGGAGAATAACTATCAAACTCTTCAAGTATCATGCAATTACTGTGCTGCTGCTAGCTCTGAGTTTTGAAAGAACCACTGCATTTCTGTTTAACCAGAGTAAACATAAATGCAGCACTATCTGCCAATCACAATTTCTCCGAACTCACAGAAGAAAAAGTAACATAACAGACACCCAATACTTTTACAAATAGAGCCTGTTTTTTCTTTCTTATGTTCTTTTACTATCACAAAACGAGCGTGTTGGGTGCGGTATTTTTTGCAGGAATGCACATCTCTGCACCCTAAGCAGTGTCTAAAATTTCTCTAGGAGGTACAGAGAGGGAGGCTAAATAGAAAACAATCAAACCCATTAAAAGTGTAAAATCAGTCTGAATATGTTTGCTTCTCCTCCTAGCAGATGTAATCCTGCTTTTGTTTGACATCACAATCCTGCTTGTTGTCTCTGGCAAGCTACTAGAAAGCTCTCCAGAATAGTAGGAAAACAAAGGTCTGAATTTCTAACAAACAGCAATACATGAAAAAATGTACTTAATCTCTCCCCTATGATTCGGAGAAAACTCTAGGAACAAACTCGCCAACAGAGTTTCAAGTTGACAAGCAGGTATTCTTTATTGAGGCGCCGGGAGACACGGGGGATAGCTCCTCCTAACGTGTGTCCCCGAATTGCTATACAGGTCATCCTTATATGGTCACTGAGCATATTACATCATTTTCCAAAAAGTTCCCGGCATGCATACAAAAATGTGATGGTGGTCTTTAAGGGTCGTTTACTTTTCCCAACAAGCTTAATTAACATTACAGACATAGCAATCATCCTGGACTTCTGCTTATCAGTTAGTTTAACTGCTCTCATCCTGGACATCTGCTAGTCTGGGATACTCCCTAGTAGATGCTTACACCAGTTTAATGGGTTTCTAAACACCCCAAACATAGCAATCATCCTGTCCTTTTACTTATCAATTAGTTTGTCTGTGCCCACCCTGGACATCTGCTAGTCCCAGATACTCCCCATCCCAGGTCCTGTCCTATTCTGCTTTTCTCACACCTTTTGTACTGTGCTCCTGAGGGCCTGAAACTATGTCAACTACCTTCAAGCACCGCAGTTATTTTCCATTACAAAGCCATCAAATTTAACATTACTTAGAACTGATTACATTTTGTGCTTTTTGTGCCTCCTTGTCTCAAATCCCCCCTTTTTCTGTCCTTTTGTAAATTCTTCTGCAACATTTTATATATTAAAATTGCCATCTAGAGTCATTTTGAAATAGTTTCCTGTTTCTACTTGCTTAAATTTCATTTTTTTTCCAATCTTCATAATTTATCATAGTTCGTTTACAATTCCAGAAAGAAAATTTTGTTATACCACAAGTAATCAATATTAAAACAATATTAATATTTCTGCAACCAGTTGCCTTAACCAGGAGAGATCAGGTTACCATGAGGTTAACTTTTTCCATATTTCTTCAAACCACCAGGAAGTATCATCCTAGAAATATCTTAGTTTGTTCCCAAATTTCCTCCAGATCTGTTTCAGGAACAGCAACTTTCATTGATTCTTGTTTCACTTGGATTATATCAATGGTTTTACTTTCTATTTCCTCTATGGTTGCTGAGGTATTTTATGATTGCCTTCTCTAATTTACTTACTCCCAAAGATGGAATTAGCCATCTCACAAATCTATGAAATTAGCAAAACTTCTAACCCAGGTTCTGAGATGGGGTATCACAGCACCCAAGGTGCATGCCCCCTTCCATTTGGGGGTAGGGTCTTATAAGCATTTTTTCCACATAACCAATGCCATCCTTTCCCTTCAGGAACGGGCCACCACTAAACCACAATACCATCTATATTAATAGTGTGATTGCAATTTGAATCGTGACTTAGATCTGTGGCATTTAAACAAACCTCATACTCTGGTTCCTGGTGTAATACATCTTCGTATAATATTCTTTACTTCGATTAGGATTAACTATTCCAAATCTTAAATTTGTCCATGATATAGTGTTGGAAATTGGAACACCAGTTAATGGAAGGCCCTGATCTCCTCCTGATTTAGGGAACTGTGCACACGCCCAACAGTCACTACAATTAACAACTTTAGTAACATTCTGCATTAATTTCAGGTAAGTATTGGTCCCAAGCTGGTATGTCAGTTATCACATAAATCCAAATTACGACTGATAAAATTTCACATGTGAACGTCCTGAAGGTTCGATCCGCCATGTCTTCTTTGGTTTTGGTACTTTCTTCATCTTTGAAGAAAGGTTGTTCCTTTATCTTCACTGCTGTAAAGGTGGTCAAGATTATCTGGTACGGTCTGCTTCACTTCTCCTGTAGGGGATCTCCTGAAAAATTCTTAACATAAACCCAGTCTCTGGGTCTAAAAGGGTGAGTCGGATAATCCATGCCTCTCGCTCTTGTCCCCAGTATTCCTTATTTCTTCTAATTGCTTTCCCAGATTGATCAGAAACTCTAGGAGATAACCTTCTCCTACTTCCAGAAGACTTTCTCCTTTAAACTGGGACTGATACTGTCTTCCATATAAAATTTTACATGGGATAGCCTCTTCTTTCGACTGAGGTTTAGTTCAAATTCTCAATAGAGCCAGGGGTAAAGCTTGGTATCAATATCTTGACATATTTTACTAATCTGTTGTTTGATCATCTTTTATACTTGCCCACTGGCCTGAGGCCTGTAAGGAACATGTAATTGCCAATTTCTAATTTTTGCTAATTTCTTGTAACTATTTTGCCCTAAAGTGCGAGCCTCGGTCAGAAGAAATTGCCTCTGGTACTCCAAAACAAGGTATTATACTGTTTAACAAAGTTCCAATTACTTGGCTTGCATTATTTATTCTACAAGGGAATGCTTCTGGCCACCTTGAAAAAGTATTCATTAACACCAACAAATATTGGTCTCGGTAATTCAGAAAAAATTTATTTGCCAGTGTTGTCCCATATAACATCCTCCCCAGTTGCACCAATTTGATTTCTATTTTCAATTTTAGGATTATTCTTGAGACAGTGCTGACATTGTCACTAACTGAACTATTTTATATAGATTCCTTCCTTCAATTTGTTCATCTAAGTATTTATACAAAGAGTTGCTACCCCAATGAGTTCACTAGCTTCTGGAGCTGGCTATAGGGGATTACAATTCACCCATCAGGTCTCTGAACCCAGTCATCTTTGTTTTCCTCTCCTTTGAGATCTCCCATCAATTTTCTATCCTCCTTTGAATATCTAGATTTAGATTTCTCAATCGTTAGTTTGCCATCAGGGATTAAGGGAATGAGTTTAGATTGTTCAGCTTCTTGTTTGGCTTCATAATAGGCAAAATTTCACCTTGTTGATGCCCTCAACAATACATAATAGCTACTTCCTCAGATAGCTGAACAGCTTTCAGTAGTCATAGAATTTCTGTAGCATGTTTAATCTGTTTCTC
This sequence comes from Pezoporus occidentalis, assembly GCF_034315485.1. Classification (NCBI taxonomy): domain Eukaryota; kingdom Metazoa; phylum Chordata; class Aves; order Psittaciformes; family Psittacidae; genus Pezoporus; species Pezoporus occidentalis. The sequence continues at coordinate 204,528 of NW_026915679.1, read as the reverse complement.
CTGTGTGTTCAAAGGTCCTCGTTCTTTCCAGATGGCACCATGTGCATGGACCACATCAAATGCATATTTAGAATCAGTCCAAATATTTATCCTTTTGTCTTTAGCCAATTCCAGGGCACATTCCAGAGGTTGCTTTCAAATCTGGTTGACTTGAATATACAGTTTCATATAGTGGCCAAGCAGTCGTGTGTTAATAGTCTGTTGGTTGTTCCTGCAAAAGGATGCTGGATTGGCAAAATTAGTGACCACAATTTCTATATCATCATGTTGCACAAGGGTGGCTTGATATTTTAAAAAACATGAAGGAGATAACCAGTGGGCTTCTTTCTGTTCCAGCAATGCTGATACAACATGGGACACTAGTACAGTAATTTTTGTCCCAAGGTAAATATGTGGGCTCTTCAATATTCATGACAACTGCTGCCACAGCCTGTAGGCATCCAGGCTATTCTTTGCTGGCTTCATTCAGCTGTTTTGAAAAATACACCACTGCCGTCTTATAGTTTCCTAGTTTCTGAGTAAGAACCACCAAAGCTGTTCCCTGTTCTTCATAGGAATATAGCCAAAAGGATTTAGTCACATCCAGAAGTCAGAGCTGCAGCTCTCATTAGCTCTGCTTTTAAATTTCTAAAGCCCTCCTCTGAAGAGAGAGAGGCTTCTTTTAACAGTTCATATGCTGGTCTTACCAGAACACCATAATCATGCCTCCAAAGTCTGCATCATCCAGTCATTCCCAGGAATGTCTGGAACTCCTTGATGGTTGACAGTCATGGAGTTTGACAAATGGCTTCCAAATAGCAGTTGCAAGTTTTTGTCTGTCCTGTTATTTCCTATTCTAGGTAGGAAACTCGGGTTTGGATTAGTTGGGCCTTTTGTCTGGTTACCCAATAACCATTCAGTCCCAGAAAATTCAATAATCCCACCATTTGCTGGACACATTCTTCCTTTGTTTCTGTGGCAATTAATAGGTCATCCACATATTGTAAGAGTCCCTGTCTGAGTGGTTGGTTTCCATGATTCTAGTTCCAGTGCGAACTGATTTCGAAAAATTGTTGGACTGTTTTAAACCCTTTAGGTAATACTGTCCAAGTTAATTGGGTTTTCCTTACTGTGTCAGGATGTTTCCATTCGAAAGCAAATAAATTCTGGTTTTCTTTGGCCAATGGTAAGCAAAAGAAAGAGTCCTTTAAATCCAAGACGGCAAACCAGTTCTGATTCAGTTTAGTCAGTAAGGTATACGGATTAGCTATTAGTAATATCCTCTACAAATTTGTTGATTCCTGAGGTCTTGAACCAATCTGCAACTTTTCTTTACTGGCAAGATAGGAGTATTACATTCCAATTCACATTCTCAATTAAGAATTTATATTTTAAAATTTATCAATGATTTTTAAATTCCCTTTCCTGCAATTTTAGGGGATACTGTTTTATTCTAATTGGGCAGCCCCCCCCCCCCCCCCCCTTTTTCTTTCTACTTTAACAGGCAAAGCACTTTTTGCCTTACCTGGAACGTCAGATGCCCATACTCCCAGATATACCTGGATTAAGGATTTCTTCTATTTCAGGGAGGTCCTCCTGTTCGCTTTTCTGTTGAATTAAAGATAAAAAGATAAACTCAAAACTGCAATTAATTGATTTTTAACTCTTAATTCCATTTTGCCTTTTTTAATGTTGCTTCTTGCCCTAATAAAAATTTCGGAGAATTTAGCATGCATAAAAATTTTATGCATTCCTATTTATTTTCCCAATTTGTACTTTAAGAGTTTCAGAAAGAATGCCTCTTTTTTCCCTTTTTGTTTTTTCCCTTTTCCTTGGTGGCCAGTAGCTCCCACTTCTGTAACAAATTCTTTTCCCTCTGATTTAACGCCGAATAAGTTGTTCCTGTATCCAGTAAAATTCCACTTTATTCCCCCTAGTCCCTAGTTTTAATTTAACCAGTGGATCTGCTAGGGTAGATTCCCCAGGTCCCTTGTCAGTCTAGTTCCAATTCAGCCACCGGAGCCACCCCATGGCACTCTCCCCCTCCCGGGCAGTCTCACTTCCAACGTCCAAAACTCCGCACAGCACACACGCACACCGATTCGGTCCCATAGAAGAACCCACTCCCCTCCTCGTCTGCCTCCCCAGCACTCATCCCACGCTCAAACGCAGGAGCTGCCCGAGCTCTCCTCCTTTCCCCCTTGGTTTTAACTTTAAGCATCTTTCCCCAGTATCACAATCTGAACATCTCTCCAGCTTAGCTTTCAGGGTGGGGTTTTTTTTCTGCCCTTTTCCAAAGCCAAAATTAAGGGATCTGTCGGAGCTATATCAATTTCGCATTCCGTCTGTCACATGGGGCGGTTTGTTAAAGTGAAAAACATATCCGCATACATTACTTCATCCCATTTTCCTTGCCCCCTCAAAAACAACATTAATTGTAAAAATGTATCATAGTTCAAAGTTAAATCATTTTTTTTTAGGCTATTTTTCCTGATCTTCCAAAGTATACAAAGGCCATCATTGGTTACAATATTTTACCAAGTTTTCTCATTTACGGAGCCCACAGGAAACCAAGTTCTTTCCAGTGTGCCAAAATGTAATCAGTTCTAAGTAATGTTAAGTTTGATGGCTTTGTAATGGAAAATAACTGCGGTGCTTGAAGGTAGTTGACATAGTTTCAGGCCCTCAGGAGCACAGTACAAAAGGTGTGAGAAAAGCAGAATAGAAGGACAGGACCTGGAGATGGGGAGTATCTGGGACTAGCAGATGTCCAGGGTGGGCACAGACAAACTAACTGATAAGTAAAAGGACAGGATGATTGCTATGTTTGGGGTGTTAATAAACCCATTAAGCTGGTGTAAGCATCTACTAGGGAGTATCCCGGACTAGCAGATGTCCAGGATGAGAGCAGTTAAACTAACTGATAAGCAGAAGTCCAGGATGATTGCTATGTCTGTAATGTTAATTAAGCTTGTTGGGAAAAGTAAACGACCCTTAAAGACCACCATCACATTTTTGTATGCATGCCGGGAACTTTTTGGAAAATGATGTAATATGCTCAGTGACCATATAAGGATGACCTGTATAGCAATTCGGGGACACACGTTAGGAGGAGCTATCCCCCGTGTCTCCCGGCGCCTCAATAAAGAATACCTGCTTGTCAACTTGAAACTCTGTTGGCGAGTTTGTTCCTGGAGTTTTCTCTGAATCACATGGGAACTGTAACCTGGTGTCTCGCATCACAGCTGGGGAAAAAAAGGTATCTGCCTGTGTTTTTGTAGGTGCCTGCTTCGTCATGGCCCTCCTCGACATGACACACAGTAACTGGGGCTTTCCTGTGGCTCCTTTCATCTGCAGATAGGATTAAGTAGCCAGAGAATGACAGAGAAAGTGGTGGCACATACATCTGGGAGAGGGCTGGCATCCATGGAACTATGGGCAGGAGTGAGCTGAGTACACTGCAGGCCTCTGGAGCCTCATGGGTGCAGTGAGCAATTGCCTTGTGATATGACTAAGCTGATGCAACTTCTTTAAAATTCATAGTTTGACAAAAGAAATGTATGCAAGGAGGTTCCCAAAATGGATGAAGTGAAGCAAAGAAGGAAGGGCAAAAGCATGGTCTTGTGGGGTCTGTGACAAAAGGATGCCCTGTCAGGAAGCTTGGGGAAATTCCAAGCAGGTATTTTCAGGCAAAAGGCAAAAGCAGTTACACAGTCAGTGTGGCAGGCAAGCTCCTGAAGGAACTTGAAGGCAACACGTGCCAAAACAGGCTCTGTAAATTAAAAGGGAAGAACAAAAAGGATCACAGTGGAAGCAGCGGGTGTCCACCCTCAGCTCTGCTGGCGGTGCTCTCCTGCTTCCCGGTAAACTGGGCCTTGTAACACCCCAGAATAGTTGTGTATTGTTGAGGCTCTCCTAGGCACTGCTCTGTGTTGTGAAACAGAATCCTGCTGTTGCCCCCATAGTCGCGACAGCAATCAACCCACAGCTCTCATGTACGCCTGGATTAACAAGCACACAACTCCATGTGCATGACTGCCAGTTATTTGCAGTATTTAACGTTGAATATGTAACAGACAGTTATCGTGCCTGTGGCAGGAACTCGGATAAGCCTCCACACAGGTGGTTAACTCCTGGGCAGCTCCAAAGCCCGAGCCGAGGGCTTTTGCCTTGCGACAGTAGGACAGCAAAGGCTAGCGGCCACGGTGCAGGTGGGGTGAAACCAGGCGGAGGGAGTGCCGACAGGCCACAGCCGTACGTGCGGCAGCCCAGGCTCACCCTGATGCCACCAGAGGCCGAAAGTTTATCTCGGAGAGACCGTTTCCATGTCTCCCCCTCCGCCAAAACATCTGGTGATGCCGCCGCCACCACGATCCTGTGCCCGCATCCCCCAGGAACCCCATGTCCCCAGCAACATTCCACCACCACCACCCACCACGGGGTGGGGGAAAGAGCTCTAAGGTGCCGCGCTCGGGGGCAGCCAGATACGTTCCTTGCTAGGATAGGGCAGCTGGGCTTGACGGATCTCTGTCTTGACCAGTGTTAGGAGGGGGAGAGGGCAGGGCGGGGGAGGGGGTGAGCGGGACGCAGGAGGTGTGTGCGAGTGACAGAGACGGGGCCCTATCTCGACGAGGGAAGGGAGCTGCAGGGGGCGGGTCCGCCGTCGGGGGCGGACAATGGGCGTGCGGGGAGGTGGCGGTAGAAAGATGGCAGCGGTCGGAGGCACGGAGGAGTGTTGGGTGGTCGCCGCTCTTGTGCGGCTCCCTTGCTCGGTGTGGCTGCTGACCGCCGCCGCGCTCACCGCTGGTGAGTGAACGAGTGAATGAGTGGACGAGTGAATGACTGCCTGCCGGCTGGCCGCCGCTTCCCTTCAGGGCTACTCTCCCAGGCTGGGCGGATCGTGATGCAGCGGGGGGAGCTGCCCGTTCCGACCCTACTTGACCCGCAGCGCGGCGGCGGCGGGTTGGGCTTGTCGGCTTGAGTCGGGCCTGCCTGGGGTGCACCGGACGATCCGCATTCGGGAGCGAAGGGCCGGCCCGACACGTGGAGGAGCCGCCGGGCCCTCAGGGGTGAGGCTGGCGGCAGGGGCGGACCAAGGAGACGCCGCTCCGGGAAGGTGACCCGCGCCCTGGGTCTAGCCGGTGCGCCCCTCGAAATACAGTTCCCGATAGTCCTCGCCGCATTACTGGCCGTACCGGGGAGCTGGTGCAGTCAGGCCTGGTGATGCTACGGGCGTGATGCGTGGCAGCCCCGTCGCTGGTATTGCCGCCGTGCTTGCCAGTTTTTTTCTTGGATGGTTATTAACTCAGAGAACGCGAGTCACCTTTGTTGAGGAGAGGTATAGCGCGGCGAGGAAGTTGCCGGGAAATGGGGACGCTGGAGTTGTGGTACATAGAAAGCACCTTTGATTTGGTTAGTATTGAAGTGTTTGAGTGCAGGAGTAATTACGTCATCCAGAATGTAGCGCTAATGGCTCGTACAGATGGCGAATAAGTACGAGGCTATGGAGCGGTAGAAATGGAAAGGGCAATGCTTAACTTTGCTGTGGCTTATATTCTTGAAGGGCAAAGAGTTTTGTGTTTAACCTATCATTATGGAATGGAAAGATCAGGCACATTTCCCAGGGTGGCTCAGTGTACCAAGTGTAGATACGAGGCACAATACTAGGACAATGATGGTGCAACATCTAAAGGTATTTTTGGTTGGCAATACTTGCTTGGTGCATAAAACTTTGCAGAGTATTTCAGTTAAAATCAATAAAGAAGTCTGATGCCTTCTTAGTTCATGTGTCTGGAAGACTGTATAAAACTGTAAGTCTGTCGGGAAAGAGGTTTAATAAGAAACTGTGCTGAGTGGTAAGAAACTTTCAGCAACTTCTTTCCAAATAGCCTTCTTTGGATTTGTTTAAGACTCCTGTGTTTTGCAATAAATACAAGTAGATATTGCTAAGGCTTGCTATATATCTTCAGACACAGCCTTAATATTTAGAATTAAGTAGGTAGTTATGATGTATAGTTTACAGTAAAAATAACTTCTTTGAAAATAAATATGGAGGTAAAAGAAAAAGGAAGCATATTTCCCCTGACCACGACAAAAGATACAACTACAGTAATGCTATGAGTAGCTGGGAGTATTAGATCATTCTACAAAGTCTGAGGTATGTAACCAAACACAGTATCTTAAAACCATGCAAAGCTATGATATACTCTTTTGGAAGAGACACATTCACTAGGGTGGGGACTATCTAAAAAGTGAGATTGCAATTTAAAGGCATAAATGGATGTTAAAATCACTATCTTATCTGTGTTGAACTGTGTTTCTGTTCCCATCTCTGCAACTGCTGATCTTTATTTTTTTTCCTCCTTACTCCAAATCAAAGGTTATTTCCTGTGTTGGCTTCTCTCTGTGTTTATGCTACACATTCTTAATCCTACTGTCTGCTTTGAAAAGGCTTTTTTGGTTGTTGTTGTCTGTGTGTGGAGTTGGCACAAGGTATAGATCTTTGCACAGGAAAGATGACCAGAGTGTAGGCTCTTCATCTCTTTTGCATATGCCAAGTAGGTTGATGGTCAGTAGGGCAAAGATGTCCTCTAGAATTTGGGGTTATAAGGAGTCCTGTGTAATAAGTGCTCTGCCTTTTGACTTTCATGTGTCATTCCAGTTCCTGCTGTATTTCCAAGGACATTTCCCATTCCCTTTCCTCATGCTGGATTTTCTTCTAGGGAGGGTTTGGAAATCAAAAGCTACCCAGCAAAAGGGCCAGGGCAGAAGTGGCATTTTGAGACGGCTGTTGTTGCTCCACGGCTTGGATGTGATGTGTGGCTGGGGAATGTGCTGTGTAGCTTAGCTGCCATAGTAGGTGGCTGCCTCTTTGTATGCTCAGTGGGAGACCTGTTCCCTGTGGCAAATAACCTGCAGTGAGATAGAAGTACTCAGAGGACCATGTTGTACAGGCCTCATTTAACATCACAGTCTGCCAAGCCAAGCATGTAAGTGCAGATACTGCGTTTTAAGCTTTTTTCTCATGTGCCACCTTCATGTGTGTGTTAGAAGTTCATCCTCCTTGTTACACTCAGTCATCTGAAAACCTGAGTGCTTCATTTACTTGTAAGAATGAAGGATCATTGTCAAATGTACTGTTTGTGATACTGTGGACATTTGTGGGATAAGTAGTTAGCTATTATCTGTGTGGGTGAGCTTGGAACTACTAGTCAAGAGTGTCAAGAAAATGGATTATTTTGCAATCTTGAATTTGTAAACCCTCTAAATATCACTTAAAGTGATAGCATCAAGAGTTTAAATGAGGGTGATGCCTGATTTTTTTCTGAAAGTCTTGAAGAATGTGTAGGCATTAGCAGAAATAATATTACTGATATTTCTACTTGATTTTTTCTTTCTTCTACTACTCCTTTTATACAGTCACATACATGTGCCGTAGGTCCATAACAAATGGAGGACTATTGACGTGTTAAATAGCTGAAGTGCCTATTACAGCTTTCAGCTTACCTGCACATTTCAGTTGCTGTTTGAAGGGTTTCCTGAAAATAACAGTGTAAGTCAAAGTTGCAATGCTCACTTCATGCTTGTGCCAGCTTTAGTCAGAATTGCTGTATTCACCCCATCAGAAGCAGTTCTTTTAAGATGAGCCCACTTATGCTGCAGGTAGGAAGACTTCCTTGCCTGCAGTGCTAAACAGGTTCTGCAAAGGGAAAAGGCAAGAAAGTAGATAAACATTTCTCTGTGCTGTCTGGGTTGAAGGTGATACTGTTGCTCAAGTCACCTCACTTGCAGCAGGAGGAAGTTCTTGAATATGCTGAAGAGACAGTAGCTTAATATTTTGGTGATAAAGTGTAGCTTTACAAGTGCCATCTTGAAAAATGGCTAGGTGGTTCTTGACTGCCAGCCCTCTAACTTCGTGTAAGTAATGATGTGCACTGCTTTTTTGCTTGTTAAGGGAATTACAACTGATTGTGTTAAGCAGCAGTTCCAGTCTGTGGACTTGACTTATCCTGACTGATAGTAGTAGACGGTGAATATCCTGTGTGCCATACAGGGCACCTTCAGTCTAGATGGAAAACTGAACAAATGAAACCTAGCTTTACAGGGCAGATGTCTTGTACTCTTTGACTTGAAAGATCTTAATCTGAACAGTTTCTAAATAATTCTTATTTTACTAGAGAGGTGATATATAGGTCATCATAAATTTATCTATCTAAAGCTTATTATTGGCACGCATAGTGGAAGTTCTCTGCATGTGATATAATGTGGTGTGGTTTGATCAAGTATGGCATACACAGCTCTTTCTACCACTATCCTGGGTTCAGCAGTAGCAGTCATTTTTCTCCTTCTTAGTAGCTGGTGCAGTGCTGTGTTTTTGATTTTCAGCCTGGGAACAGTACTGGTAACACCGATGTTTTCAGTTGTTGCTAAGTATTGTTTACTTCAACCAAGGACTTTCTCAGTCTCATGCTCTGCCAGTGAGGAAGGGAAGCTGGGAGGAAGCAGAGACAGGACACGTGACCCAAACTAACCAGAGGTATTCCATGCCACAGCCCGTCATGCCCAGTATATAAACTGGGGGGAGTTACCTGGAACGGCTAGATCACTGCTTGGGTTGGGCTGGGTATCCACCTACACCTACCCGGGTGTAGGACCTTGCACTTGTCATGGTTAAACTTCATGAGGTTGGCATCAGCCCACCTCACAAGTGTGTTGAGGTCCCTCTGGATGGCATTCCTTCCCTTCAGCGTATCAACCGAACCACACAGATTGGTGTCATCGGCAGACTTGCGGAGGGCGCACTCAATCCCACTCTCCATGTCAGCGACAAAGATGTTAAACAAGACCGGTCCCAACACCGATCCCTGAGGGACACCACTCGTTACGGGTCTCCAGTCGGACATTGAGCGATTGACCACAACTCTTTGCATGCGGCCATCCAGCCAGTTCTTTATCCACCGAGTGGTCCATCCAGGTTATCCCAGAGAGGACATCTGTGAGAAGGACTCTCATCAGTGTGGTGTAAACAGTGACAGGCCATCTTCTCTAAGAGTTTTCTGGTCAAAGTGTACCCCCATTTCAAAGATACTGGTTAAATTCAATTACCAGTGCAGTGCTGCAGTGTTTTATGTTACTGTGGTAAAAACTGTCAGCTTGACTGCTCTTAATCTCACCAAAAGCTAAACAGTTAACCACAATTTGGTTAACTAACTAGATGCAAACTCTTGTGGTTATGAATGCTTGTCTGCTCTCAGTTCTGAATGCCTCCCTATACATTGTTGCTTGGTAGCTGTAAAGGCTTCTTCCACAGGGTGATTTCAGAGCAGCATATCATTGCCACTCTTAATAGTATCAGTGACGGCACAGAGCCTTTAGGTTGTAAGCTGCGTCTGGGCTGAACTATCTGAAAACGTAGGTTTTTTCCTAGTTTTGTGTAACCTGGCAGACATGCTGGTGTTACTACAAAGAAATTGAGAAACTCTGCATCTTCAGATCTGCTTAAGCTCCTGGAGAGCTACACCTTCAGAGTTAGGGAGGTCTTGTTCATTCACAGCAAGTAAGTTAAAACAGTACTAAGTCAGTGAAGTTGATTAGGTGGCAATGCTGTATAATGAATAATGCTTGCTCTGGGCATGCATATGTTGAGTACTACGTTTTCTAAAGTTAGTTCATGGAAGAAAACATATGCAGTGTCTTCTTAATGTCACCCTTGGAGCAGTTTGGTTACTCGGAACTGTGATACTTACTGGTCTGTTACTGACCATCTGTCCAGAGCAAAAAGGTCATAATAAAACTGAAGGCCAAGATACAAAGTGGAGTTTTTAGACCAGTGTCATCTGAGCAGGTGGCTAGAATCTTTGAAAGACTGTCTTGGCCTCAGAAGAGTTTAAAGTCAAAGATGCCATAAAAATTATGAGTTGGAGCGAGATGTGACAGATCCTTGGTGATAAATGCATTTGCGGAGGGATCTGGGGGAAGAAATAAGCTCTGTTTTAGTCCCGTTTAGCATGATCTGACAATCTAGCATTGAGAAAGATGTCAGACTGAGACTGTTCTCTGAACATAAGGAGACAGATCCTGAGCAGAGACATGGATCTGAGTAGTCAGTGCAGTGATGGGAGCTGTACTTGTTTTGCAGATGAGCTACCTGAGACAGATACTGACGAAAGAGACCTGAAAATAGAGAGGGTGTTGAAGAATAAAGATCCATGATGGGAACAACAGGGAAAGATTAGTAAGTAAGTAAGAGTAGTAAGATTAGTAAGTTTACTGAGAGTGTTGTGTCCTATTTCAAGAGTAGGAGTATTGTCCGAGAACAAGATAAGGATAGAGTCTTTTCATTGAAGTGTGGGGGCTGACAATTTAGCTGGTGAGAATTGATGTAATTGGAGTAAAACTGCTCCAACAACACTAAAGATGGAAAAGAAACAGATGAAGAGGCACGGATGTTTGTTTTTTTCCAACGATTTTGATGATAGTGAGAAAAACAGAAGCATCTTTCTGATGAAAAGAAGAATTAAAACAAATGAAGGTTAGAAGATATATTCAGAGGGGAATACTGGGGCTACGAGCAGCTGGATGAGATCAAGGGTGATCTGTAGGTGAAGAGCAAATGTTTATCTTTGTCCTGCTTACCTTGCAGACCTTCCCTTCCTAAAGCTTTCTTCTCTCACAGACAATCTCCTGTGATATTTTTTTTTTTCCTCTGGAGAGGAGCTAAGGTTGAGTAAGCTTAAATAGAGCAGGGGGTAAGTGTTGTATCTCAAAATTCAGCTTCTCTAAGTCAAGTATCTAAATAGGTGGAAGAGGTGGAAGAAGGCAGTCCTGGCAACTGGAAAGAGAAGGAGAAGAGCTGAAACTGATCCATGTGGATTCTACTATGGCAGAGGAGGTCAAAACATTCAGGGTAGTGGAAACTGTCACCATTTCAATGAAAGCATGGGAGTAGGGAGCTCAAGGTCAACAAATGTCAAATGTTATAACCTGTCTGTGTCTTCCAAACAATTGTGTTAAGATTTGAGGAGCTTATAACATAATCACGGAATGGTTGAGGTTGGAAGGGACCACTGGAGGTCACCTAGTCCAACCTCCCTGCTCCTAGAGCACATTATGTAGGATTGTGTCCAGACAGCTCTTGAATATCTCCAGGGAAGGAGACTTCATAACCTCTCCGGGCAACCCGTTGGAATGCCCAGTCATCCTCACACTCTCAAGTTTCCACCATGTTCAGGTGGAACTTCCTGTGTTTTAGTTTATTCTTGCTGCCTATCATCCTGTTGCTGGCACCACTGAAGGGAGTCTGGCACCATCCTGGCACCCTCCCTTTAGATACTTATATACATTGATCAGATCCCCCTGAGCCTTTTCTTCTCTAGGCTGAACAGGCCCGGCTTCTTCAGCCTTTCCTCACATGAGAGGACTTAATCATTCTAGTGATCATTCCAGGACTTGCTCCAGGAGCACCACATCTCTCTTGGACTGAGGAGCCCAGAACTGGACACAGTACTTGAGTTGAGGCCTCACCAGGGCTGGGTAGAGAGGGAGGATACCTCCCTTGACCCGCTGGCACTGCTATTCCTAATGCAGCCCAGGATACCATTGGCTTCCTTGGCCACAAGGGCACAGTACTGGCTCATGGACATCTTGTCCACCCAGAACCCCCAGGTCCTCTTCTGCAGAGCAGTTTTCCAGCAGGTCAGCCCTCAGCCTGTACTGGTGCATGGGGTTATTCCTTCCCAGGTGCAGGACCCTGCAGTTACCTTTGTTGGAAGGTTTCTCTCTGTCCATCAGTCCAGCCTGTCTGGATCGTTCTGGACATCAGCCACAGTTTTGTATTGTCTACAGACTTGCTGAGAGGCACTTTGTCTATTCATCCATGAATAGACATGGATCCATGACTATTGATGAGAAAGTTAAACAATATTGGACCCAGTATTGACCCATGGGGGGACACCACTAGTTACAGGTCTCCAACTAGACTCTGTGCCACTGGCCACAACCCTCTGAGACCTGCCATTCAGCCAGTTCTTTATCTACCTCACTGTCTGCTTGTCCAGCCTGTGCTTCCTGAGCTTGCAGATGAGGATGTCATGGAAGACTATTGAGAGCCTTGCTGAAGTCCAGGTGGACAACATTCACTGATCTCCCTCATCTATCCAGCCATTGTAGAAGGCAGTCAGGTTGGTTAAGCTTTATTTCTCTTTGATGAATACACGCTGACTAGCTCTGATCTACTTATGTCTCATGCTGTAGGACAAGAGAGACAGGAAATTTCTTTTTAAGGGGTACATGCTGAAGGAGCACATAAAATAAGGTATGTTTTTTAGGCTGGGGGGAGAGAATGAGCAAAGAAAAATAGGACATAATGAAAATTAAACTTGCTGGAACTGTCTGCACAAGATTATGTGGTTCCTGCCTTCCCAGGCTGTAGGCAGAAGTTGGACCTTTTTTTTTTTTTTCCTTTTGCTTCACTACTGTTCTCTCACGGGTTGCTAGAGAGTTAGAACAGTGACTTCTTTAAGCAGATCTGTGCTACCCACTGCCTATGTGTGGCAAGGAGTTCTTTATACTATGTACAAGCAGACAATGTCTGTGTAGACTCTTCCTCCTACACAAATGCTGAGGGCATCTTGCTTGTTTTATGCTTGAAAGGGAAGCTTGTTCTGTGGCTTGGACTCAGAACAATGGGTTTGTTTGTTTTTTTTTTTTTCTTTTCTACTCCATTAGCTGGAAAAAATACATAAAGCTTCAGTTTTTCAGAGTTCAGTTCATTAAATTGCCAGAAGCCTTTGTTTCTTCCAAATAAGTATTTGTTAATTATTTTACAAAAGAATATTCTTTGGCCCGTAGTCAGAGTATGTACAAGAAAAAGGAAGCTCTGATATGACTTCTTGATGAAAATCCCCCTCCTTTTAGGGTGCTGTTCCTCTTTCACTCGTTTGAAATGAGAGCAATGATGACAGGGGAGCATGAGGGATCAGGGCTGAAGTGGCAGGACTGAAGAGTTAGTGAGTTTGAGAGGTGAACAGCATGGACTCTGAATGGCAAAATGAATGAATGGTGGTTTCTTCTGGTTTTGGTTATTGCAACCATAAACTGGTATGCTTAATTCTCCCACCCTTGCAGTGCTTGCATGCTCATTCTATATCCCCTTCCCATGTGCTTTGCCTTCGCTTGGCTTGCCATGATGGTTGGTGAGAGACAGCAGTTCCTACAAAGAAATGCACACAGTGGTTGTTAGGTGTACCCAGATGGCCAGCATGTTTTTGTCCGTTTCACTGTTGGGCTATTTCATTGACTAAACTACAGCTTCCAGAGCTTGCAGGTGGTCTGTATTGCAGGGCCTGCTTCCACTGCCTGCTGTTTGTGTTCCCATGCTGCAGCTGGTCAGCTGGAATTGCCCAGTATACTTGGTAGTCTTGGGTGAGAGAGAAAGATGGGAAGTGATGCAGCTCATGTGAGCTCTGTTTTCCTGGGAAATGAGGCTTTAAGTTACATATGTAAAAGATTACTTTTAAAGTTCTTTACGGAGTGTAAGCTTTCCTTAATTTTAAGATCCAATAAAATATCCCAAGGTAGAGATTTGTATTAAACCAGGTTGGTTGCATCACTTGAAAGAAGCTTGCTGTCTAACTCCTGAAGGCTGCTGAGCTGGTAGCTCCTGCTAGTAGCTGGTTTTCCTCCCAAGCAAAATCCATGATTTAAGGACTAACATAGCTGGATTTTTCTTACTTAGTTTGTTGAGGATTTTTGTGGTGCCTTTTTTGTTTGCTTGATGGTGGTGTTTTTTCTTTTTGTCATTTTATGTTTCTTTTTGATTTTAAACTGTCTTTGACTGGAATCTTTCTCTTCAGCCTGCCTTCTTCCAGAGCTATTAAATCAACTTTATTCAAAGTTGAGAAATAAATCAGCAAGATCCTGAAGAAGTCTGCTTTCCTCTTCTGATCAGGGAGGAAACACCCTGAATTTCAGATACTGTAGCCCAGAGACACAGAATAAATGTGATCAAAAGCAGATAACTAGTGCTATCTCTAAGCAGAAAAGCATGGTTTAAAACAAAACAAATCTTACATTTGAGTTGCTGGGAACGCATGTCACATGTGTATCCCACCCACAGTGATTTTACAAGGTTTTTGCTTTCGCATGGATGTGACACAAACACTGAAAGACACTCTTTTGTGAGGTTAAAAGATGACCCTTTGTTTCTTAACACAAACTACAATGAAGGTACAGATGTACCTTTGCTTAAATCTGGATAAGGTATAGTGTCTTTGCAGTTTAAAAGGTGCCACATAACAAATATGTTCAACAGATTTTCTGAATCACTGAATTTCACTTACTCTGTAGGAAAACTATGAGTACAAGCACAATATTAACCTTCATTACTATACATTTGGGGGTGGTTGCGGTCTGTTTGCTCTTTTGACCATGCATAAGCCTCATGGTATAAAAAAAATCAAATTACTCCCATGCTTCTGAACTATAGTTGATTATTTATGAGGTCTTGCACATGGAGGCCTTGAAGCATTCCAGAGAGTAGAAGCAGATGGTGTAGCTGGTAGCCACAGAGGTTTATTCCTCAGCTTTCTGGAGTGAGCTTTTGTTCTATCTACAGCTGAGAAAAACTGGAGATGGGAAACAAGATGTGAGCCAGAGAGGAAACTGAGTAATAGCTGGGTCCAAGATGTTAGTTCCTCCAGTGGGGCTTATTTGTTGCAATGTCTGCTAGCAGCTAGTAGCAAAGAATTTTTAAACTCATCCTTTGCACCATAGAATTGACTTCCACAAACTGTTGTACAGGAAACATCTGTGGATGAAAAACATCCTGTAACAGATAATAAAAGGAAAGAGAAGTGAACTGGTCTTCTCCATGCATGCTTCTATTGAAGGTATAATGCAGTGTGTATGCACACACTTGATGTGGGAGTTGTTGATGTCTCTTATCTTTTCACCTTACAGGGAATGTGATACGAACTTCCTGATTCTTGAAACAACACTGTTGCTGCTTGTTCTCCTTCTTTCTTCTCTTTACCTTTTCCATGCAGTCAAAGTATCAGCAGTAGAGGTCAACACACCAGAAGAGATATTTGTGGAGAATGGGACAGATGCAAAGCTTCCATGCACATTCACATCTGTGGAAGTGATCAGCAGCGCAGCATCTGTTTCTTGGAGTTTTCAACCAGAGGGAGCAGCAACTCGTATCTCGGTAAGGAATGGCTGTAGGGGAAGAAACATGGGTTGGGAGGTTGTGATAAGTGTGCAGAAGTCTTCCAGTTGGTTCTGAGGAGCAAGCCAATATGGATTGGAGCCTCCTTCCATGTGTCTTGTTTCCATCACTGGGATTTTAAGGGGGCTCCTTTTAGAGTTGTTTAAGTAAGTTTAAGTATTGCCACATGCTAGATCTCTGCAAAGACTGGAGTAGATGAGCAGCTAAGAATCTTTTCCTAAGTTCTATGTCCTAGGAGAAGGAAAACATCAAACCCAGGCAGGTGGAGCTCGTCTAGCCTTGTAAGGCCTTCCGTCTAAGAGAAGGACACTCTAACCAAACCTATGACCTGCGGACTTTGCTGTCACTGTCCAAATTCGCTAGGGCTCGCTAGACCCTGGCAGATAAACCTCAGGTGTAAAGGGTGGGGCCAGTTCTGCACACGCTGTGCCTCACCAAAAAAATCCACTGCGTAGGCCCGAAGGGTTTATTCACACTTGCAAAGCCCTGTAGCGACAGGCGAGGGACGAAACGGCAGGTGATAAGTCTAAACCCATCAGCTTTAGGTTTCAAAAGAAGTCTCAGATTAAATCACTTAATCATACACAATGGAGTGGCTTGAGTCAGTAGGCTTGTGTTTCAGGGCATATTTTACTTTGTGATTTTTCCTCCCGCCTGTGAGTATGCCTAGACAACTGAGGAATCTGCCTCTTACCTTCTAGACTTCCAGTTGGATGATTCCCCCCATGCACGGGGGTGTGGTAATGCAGCACCTCTGTGCTTAAGTTCATAATCCAGCTGTAAATGCTGCAGACTGATGCAGATTTCTTCCACAATGTTGACAGATGACTGTGTGCTAGCAGACTTCCTACCAGATGAGATAGTTTATTGGATTTATGGTATCTGTAGACAATGAGTAAGTGTCAGATTGACTGCAGCACATACCTGATCTGGATAATGTTTGTGCTTCGTAATGATCAGGCCTTGATAATCGGGGTGCAGGTCTGAGACAGAGGATGTTGGAGCGACAAGCCTCAGATCAAGGGAGGGAACAGGAAAAGACACGGGAGATGACTTGAATGGAAAGAGGACTAGCTTGTAGCCTGCCTATTCTGTGGCAGAGTGACTATAAAGAAGGCTGTAGAAAGAGGAACCTGGAATATTAAACGTCTTTAACCATGCTCTGGAGACTGAACTGAAGAGAGTTCAAGTTGATTCTTGGTTGAGTTGTTTGTCTTGCTCTCTTTCAGAATGTGAAATTAAGAATGAATGTGCTCCTGAAATACAGCCCTGATCCCTCTCTTAGCATGATGGCCAGTGTTCAAACATCCCATATCTTTGAAAGCAGAATTGTCCTGTAGAGGTCCTGTGTACTTCCACTGCTGCAAATTCCAATTTTGGTCAGGTATAGGGAGGAAGTATGCAGTTTCTCCTCATGCTGTATTAAATAAGTTCATTCTTCAAGGATTTTTGGGCATGTCTAGGGAGCGCAGGGCCAATGTGCAATGTAGTCACGTAAAACCTGGGCATCAGTTATATTTAATTTCTGCGATGGACTGGAAACAGCTAGGTATGCTTTAAATTACTCATGGAATTTTTTTTTTTAGGGGTGGAGGGAAGGAGGGTGTTGCATGTTAGCTTAGCTTAGGTGTGTTGCATGTTAGTTAGCTTAGTTGTTGCAAGTAACACACATCAAAATATGAGATAGGAAACCTGGTATTCTTTTCCTACTAGAATGCAGAAGGCTTCTTGTGCCTATAAGACAAATGGCTGTGATCCAGGACTGTTCTATCCTTTAATTATTCCCAGGTTAACAGCTGTTTTCTCTTTCCCCCACCTCCTTGTCTATGAAAATCTGTATCCCCCAAAACAGTGGAAAAAAAAAAAAAACCCAAACAATACAACCACAGAAAAAAAAACAAAAAAACAACAGAAAACTGAAACCTGCAGTCTGCTCTGGTAGTGTGATTGAGATATAAGCCATATAGCATGGTTATGTGATCAAAAGGCAGCAAGCCAAACTAAAGTGGTGAGGCTGGAAGAAAAAGAAAACCTAGAACGCTAACTGTGTACAGTACAGTGGATTCTGGGAAAATGCTGCAATAGTGTGAGAAGCACGGTAGCTTGGTGATCTCTAACTAGATTGTTTTTGTCTCTCCATTCCCTTGACTACAGTTTTTCTATTACTTTAATGGAAAGCCATACCCTGGAAAGGACATACCATTTAAAGACAGGATCACGTGGGCTGGAGATCTTAACAAGAAAGATGCTTCTATCAGTATATCAAACATGCAGTTCCGGGACAACGGCACTTATATTTGTGATGTCAAGAACCCACCTGACATTGTTGTCAAACCAGGAGAAATCAGAGTTAGAGTTGTGGAGAAAGGTATTCACCCTGTATAATTTTTTTTTTTTTTTTTTTCCTTCCCCTTCCTTTCCCTCCACTCTGAATCTATATCACTTCTCTTGTTGGTGGGGGAGTAGCCTGGAGGGAACAACTATTTTTTTTAATTCACTTCTTCCAAGCCCTAATAATAGAACTGATATTCTCTCAGCTGGTTAAAAAAAATGAATGTCATACCCTCTTCCTGTATACCCTCTAATTCCTGTGCATTTAACAAGTATTAGCTGGTGGGAGCCTTGATGAAAACCTGTTTTCTCATTTCAGAGTCCTATGAATTTTTTTTCTGTATCAAGGGTTAGGATGACCTTTGAAATCTAGGGAGCAAGGAGAGAGAGTGGCAGACTTTTCATTTTGGAACCCATCCACTTGTAAAAGTGGCCCAAACGCATACTGACAGTGAAATGCTACTATCTTCCATGGAAAAGTGTTTGTGTTGCATGTTGCAACAGGTTTCTTACTTGGATGTTCTTACTGTATCCATGGTAACCTTTACAATCTGCAAGGGTCGGCTTTTTGCAGTCATTTAAGGCTTCTGGTTAGCATTTGGTAACGATGATCACAGTTCAAGAGCACTTATACTCTGTATATAAATTTGGCTTTTCATTTCCCTTGGCCATGCAAAACATTTGATTGTTCTAGCTAAGCTGGAGGTCAGCCAAAGTGTGGCTGTTCCTACAATGAAACAGTTTTTACAGTGATCAGATTTCCAAATTTATAATTAAGAAGGAGAAGAATAAAGGTTGAATTCATGAATGGCAGTGCTGATATAGCCATTCCATTTAAATATGTATGGGAAGATACCTACATGTATCCTCTGATCAGAATTATAGTGCTGCTATAACAGGTGTGTACCTCTGCTCGTGAAGTCATTCTATGTACTTGGGTAGGCAAGGTCTACTCTTAATGTTCGCAGGGCAATTTGAGTTGAATGGACCTCCAGAGGTCCATCGCTTAGAACTTTCTGTTTCTTAGAAGTTTGAAGCCTGTATAAAATAGGGTCAGTTTATTTTCTTACAACACACTGATAGTCTCTATGAGGAAGCGGTAAAGCAACTGCTGGTTTGGCAGTCAGGCTGTCTTGGCAAAGCCTCTTCAGATTTTAACCCAGTTTAAGCAGATGAAGACTGACTTCAGTACACTAATTCAGGTGTTTTTTTCCAACAGATTTGCATGCTGGCTTCCCCATAGATGGAGCATCTGGACAAGAGAACCTCACTGTTTCTGAAGGGAACCATGTATTTGGCAATACTTCTTGTCATTAGAAAAATGCTGCAACAAATATTTTCAACTTCTTAGGAAGACCTTGAAAATAGGTTTTCAAGCAATAGCTGTAATGCTGTCTTGCATTCTCTCTTACCCAAACCCACTGCTCTTATAGTAGGTCATAACTCACCAACTTACCCTGAACTGAGATGGAGAAATTTTTTTTTGGTTGAAATAAATACATGCTGACTCTTGTTTTTTTTTGGTTTTTTTTAACTGTTCTGAATCATATATCTAGCGTTGTAAACTGTTCAAAGCTACATACGTGCTTTATACTTTTAAGTTATTCATAGAAGCTTAGTTAGCCTCAGAGTTTAAATTAAACATCTAGTAACTTCCAGGTTGGCTTAACTGTTTAAAATTGCCAAATCGAGTTAACTCAGCTGATGTGCACTGCAGTATCTACATAGTGTTTGCACAAACAGATCCATCAGCTACATTGGAAGAATCCTACTGATAGAGATGAGAAGCAAGACTGTTCTTTCAGTAGTGCATTTGAATCTGAAAAGCACTACTGTTCAAAGCTTAAATGACAGAAAATTGTAGGGAATTCCAAGACCTTACATTACAAGTAGGCTACCACTACTTGTAATAGGAAGCTACTTACTGTGTTCAGGACAGCTTGTGTTATCTGGAGGTAATCCATCTTTGAACTCTTCCAGGGGGAAAAATTAGAATTGTTGTATGACAATCTTTGTACTTGGCAACAATGAAAACCTTCAGTTTCCTGCCTATTTCGTAAAACTGATACTAACACATTTTCAGTGAAAATGGAAGTTGCTTTGAATTATGGTGGTGCTTAGTAAAAAGTGTTCCTTGAAAGGCTGAATTTTTGGCCTAGATTAAGCTATTAACTTAAATGTTAGCTTTCAGAGCTGGTGTTTGGTTAGCTAGCTGGGATCATCTGTTACAATGAAGTCATTGGCTGCTCTGCAAGTACTTAGGAGAAATTAGTGTAACTGTGGAAATAGTGGGGGGGGTGGGGTGGTATTCTTTAGCTGAACTGTGTGGTCATGAAATTGTGTGAACTTTTCTATGTTCTCTGTTGGACTGTGTTCTGAGAGGCAATAAAGCCAGACTCTGGCTTCACTTGCAAACAGTTGCATCTCTTATGCAGTCTTAAAAACCTCTGTCAAGAACATAACTGCTGTCCTTGACTCAAATTCAACCAACTAAAAGAGCCCTGAGTCAAAGAAATGGTAAAGCTGTAAAATTTTGAATATCCCTCTTTCAGCACTTTCAGCGCAAAACTATAGGCACTCTGCACTGTAGTTTTGGATCTTTCAGTGCAAAACTATAGGCACTCTGTGCTATAGTTTTGTATTGCTGCTTCCTTTCTTGCACTGAAAAAGTGTGTGTGGTTCTTTTTCATGTGTGCAAGGCAACAGTTAATCTGCTCACAGAAATGCCTATTTTGATGCTTTTGTAGACACTTGTCCCTGCCCTTGGGAAGGTGGAAAAGCACAGAACCTAGGGAACTCTTACTTCTTATATGCCTCAAAATAGGTTTATCTTTGCATGCAGCTCAAAACCAATCTCAGTCTTAGGTACCTGAAAAGTATTACCTTTTGTAAGATGCTCTTCTCTAATAGCAGATGGATCTTTCTAGAACCTTTCGGAAGACTGCCAAAAGGCTCTGGAAAGAAGGGATATCTTCCTCTAAATTGTGACACTCATGTCTTCATCTTTAATTTCTTACTCAGAGTTACTGTGTTGTAATGAACTGGCATTAGAATGTAATGCACTGGAGAGCTAGGAAAGCTGTTGATGTGTTATTTGGCCAGGTAATGGTATGATCAGTGAAGCAGGTAGAGATCAGGTAGCCCTTAAGTCGCTGAACTCAAAATGAACAATACTGAATGCAAACACTGTTATCTTAGTTTGATGGCCCCTGCTTCAGGGTACTGTGTTGTGCTGCTCCCTCCTAAATAAGTATGTCAAATGGGCTTGATCTGCAGACTGCACTGTATAATGTAAGTATGGCCTGTGGTTCATACTGGAAGAAGTCCAGCAAAGGGCAACTGAGATGATTAAGGGACTAGACCACCTTTCATGTGAGGAGAAGCTGAGAGAGCTGGGGTTGCCTAGCCTGTAGAAGAGAAGAAAGACTTAGGGGGATGCTCTCACCAGGTATTTATGTATGTTGGTAGGATCTAAAGATGATTGAACCAGGCTCTTCAGTGATGCCTAGTGAAAGGACAAGAGACAGTGGGTGTAAACTGAACACAGAAAATTCTGTCTTAACATGGGAAAACAAATTTTTACTGTGGTTAAACACTTGAATAGGTTGCCCAAAGAGTCTCCCATACTTGAAGATAGTAAAAAAACAAACTGGACAGAATATTGAGCAAACTGTGCTAGCTGACCCTGCTTGAGCAGGGGGGTTGGGCTAGACAATTTCAAGATGTCCCTTCCAATCTCAGAGATTCTATGATGATCAGAGGCAGGTATCCGAGAAAGATTTTTCTATGTAAGATGTCATTAAATACAATGCAAGGGGAAGGACTTTGTTTTTTACTAGGAAAAGCTATGATGGTAGTCTGTGTATTCTTTATCTTGTGAGTCTTTTATACTCATTCTCTGATTGACTGCTCTGATTTCTGGCTGCTCCCTTCCCCAATATTGTAGTGGGGAGAACATGAGTAAAGCAATGTTGTGTTCCTGTAAACATATTTCTATTATTATACCATGATCCTAACTTAAGAGGGGAGAGAATGACTCTATAAAAATGTATAGAGATGTTTTTGAGAAACCAGAATCTTGTATAAATACTCTTAAGAGTAATCTATGGGTAGTAACTAGGCTGTCTGCTGCATGCTACCCAGAGAACACACAGCTTTCTGCGTTCTTAGTTGGTTAGCGATGCACTATGTCCAAATCTGCTTTCAGGTGTGCTTGCTTTCTCCTGTTGAGTTTGCTGCGAATTGCCAGATGAATGTAACTTTCTTCTTTCCCCTTCAGATACAAAATGAGACTGGGTTGTCCTCATTGTCACTTGGGTTCCCCAACATGTAAAACTCTTGGTTGAACATAAGCTCTCTGCTGAAGGACAGTGACATTAAGAACACTCTTGGTGTGTGCTCTGTTCATACATTATTCTTCTGGCTGCCTGCTATCACTGCCACTTAGGCTGCATGTTATAATTCCTGGATGTTACATTAGTGTCTTCTGCTCGAAATGAATCCAAGGTCAAGAGCATTTGTGGTTTGCACTTCTGTTAATCAGGGAATACGAAAGAGCTGAATGTTTTCTCCCTTCTCTCCCCAGACAGCCTGCCTGCGTTCCCCATTGCCATGGTGGCAGGGATAGTCATCGGTACGGTTACAGGTGTCTCACCGCTCATCTCTATTGTCGTGTGTCTTGTCATCAGAAAGAACAACTCTAAAAAACAATACTCTGGGTAAGAGGTCTCCCTCCTCACCTGTGGATAATGTGAGGAACATCAGCAAGATCAAAGGGAAGGTTTAGAGGGGGGTAGGAGTTGTTTCAAGCCAAGTCTTGGCAACCGTGGCTAGAGATAGGGTATGGGCATGTGGAATACTGGTCATCTGCCTATACTGATTATCTTTGTATTGTGCTTGAAAAGACGTACTGACCATGAGTTGCACCTGAAAATCACTAAATATTGGAGTTGATCCCCAGCCACAAGCATATATGCCCTAAGAACATTTAATCTAAGATCCCCTAGTATTGGTCTGTTTCCTTTCCTTTCCCTGCACCCCTGCTTCACCTGCCCCTCCCCACCCGTGAAGTAAAGGTGCCACATGTGAAATGCTTTTCAGGAATGCTCTGTGTTGAGATGGAGACAATCTGTTTCAGGTACCAGTGTTTGGCTCCTGAGCCTGTAGTATACTTGCCAAAACCCCACTCATCACCACAATTCAAAGTAAGAAAGGAGTAGCCACTCTGCATCCATTCTCATTCACTGCCTGTTTCTTATTAACTCTTAACCATCATTGCAAGGTTTTTAGTGTTAGAATTAACTCCAAGGTGAAGTGCACAAGTCTTTGATGTGGCATATAAAAAGCAACAAGAACTACCCCAGGCAGACTCTAGTCCTGTGGTGGTGGAGCTTGGTGCTAGTGTGAGAGGCATTTCCTTTTTTCTCCTCTCTAATTAGCTGGTAATTTACTTCTATAAGAAAGAATGAAAATTATGCATGTAGTCTTAGAAACAAACCCCAAACTTCTAACTTTCTTCTGTTCTTTCCCCAGCAAATGCTCCAGCTTGCTGCAGGCTCTTTGGGTTGCCTGCGGGATAAAAGAAAATAACTCAAAAATAAACTTGTGGGGATTTTTAAATTAAACTTTGCCCTGTCCTTTTCCCAGTTGGACATCTTAGAGAAGGTGAATTGGCTGTTGCCCTGTGTTAAGGCTAAATATAGTAAATGCAGCTGTGTGTGCTCCAAATTGTGTGGAAAGCCTGGTTTTCCCTTTCTGCATGTGTCCTTCCCCTATGAACTGAAAAGAAGCCTGCACTGTCATGCACCAGCAGCGTGTGTGGTGATCCGCTTACCTTGTTCCCAGTGACCTGCTCTCCAGTGCCTTCCTGCTGAAGGACACATGCTGGTGCTGAGCAGGGAGCAGTAGTTTATGCACTGTAATTTCTTGTAGTAGATTTAACTACTCTATTGGGAAAGTAATTGCTGAGGTTTAAATACTGCTTTCACTGACCATGCCAGCTCTGCATGACGTGTAAAGAGAAACCAAATGTGCTGTGACCCCCTTCAGACTTACAGACTGTCTTCTACATGATGCTAACCCATTATGTGGTGGTGGTGGCAGTGAGATGCACTTACTCTGAGATAACCATTCTACCTTGAACTGAGGTGGACTGGGGCACTGTGTGGCATCTGGAACCCGTGCATGGTCACAGTCTCCATTCATGCTCTGACTTTGGTGTTTTTTTTTTTTTTTGTTTTTTCTTTCTGCATTGGTGTGCTGGGATCGGATCCTGCTTACCTCCCTCTTCTTACAGAGATCCTGATATAGACGCCAGATTGGGAATGTAGCAGGGCTGGGTCTTCTCTTCCAGTCCTACTAGACACTGGTAACTAATCAAGTTGGTGGTTGCTGTTAATACCTGTGTGTATGTGTACACATTTCCTCTTCCTTTGCTGACTAACCAGCTAGCTCTCTATTAACATAACTTCACTGTAATTTGTGCTGGAATCTGTTGGCAAAGGGATGGTGCATTTCACTGAGTGCTTGGGTTTCATTGTCTCATATCTAACTGGGAGGGGATTGCTGCTTACCCAGATGGTGTCCCTCCGTGTCTTCCAACAGTGAACTTGGCTAAAGCACAGGAATTTCAGAGCTCTTTCTGTGTCAAAAGTAGAAGTAAATTCCTCGTAAGTGTTTTTCTGGCACAGACAGCTCTGGTGCTTGAAAACTTGCAATGGTTTAAGTGCATTAATTGCTCAAACCTGAGTTATGCCTTTTAGCTAGTATAGTTCTGAGGAATTTGGTGAATAAAGCAAACAGTTCATAATTACATCATTTTGGTAACAGAACGGCTGCTTTGTCTCTGAGGCTGTAGAAGCCCCCTTGCTGTGAAGGCCAGGGCAACATACCTTTTTCACCTTACTCTGCTGCATGTAAGCTGGAGCTAAGTCTTCTGTGGTTAGACTTACCAAAGGATAAAAAAAGTACTGCTGTGTGAGGAGGTGGTCTGCTAAATCACTGTCCTTGTTTGCTTCTGTACTTGCTTTGTACACCATCTGTCTACAAAGACTGGGGGAAAAAGATGCCCAGTGGTCAGAGGGCTGTGGTACCAAGAGGAATTCCTGTGTGCTGTTAAGGAGGCTTTGTTTCCTGGGTGCTTGGGTACAAAGGGGTAAGCCTCGCATTTAGAGACACATTATTGTATTGCCCAGAAGCTACTAACAGTAAGTTTAAGGGCATTTGCTCATATACTTAGCTCTGTGGTATTCATTTATCCATCTGTTAAAGGCTTGTTTTCAGTCCTGCTTTAAGCAGGTGAAGAAAAGTGAACAGAGAGTGAAAACTGGCAACCTTCTTTTAGGGATGTTGGTTTTCACCAGTTTTCTTGTTTGAAAACCAAGATTTGCCTGGTTAGATATCCAGGTAGCTGTATCAGGGCACCTTGCCTAAATGACATAATGTGTGATTCTTAAAGTAGCTGCTCCAGAGACTTGTGTCTGTTGTGAGTGGGCAGAGTTATTTTGGTATCGTAGCCTAACCAAAACCAAGGAAGCTCCTAACCAAAACCAAGGAAGCTAATGTGGAGTTTGGTAGGAAGTATGGAGAGCTGGTGGTTCTGGCAAGTGTTCACTTTTAACTGTAGCACTCATGTAATACTTGCCTCAATGACTGGGATTACTTAGCTTATAGTCAGAAAATAACTGCTGTTTACCACTGAAGCCTCAGTAAGGAAAACATGTGAGTTTAGACATTGGTTTGGTTGAATAGGAATATCTAGGGAACAGGGGGGTTGGAGGAGCTGCTGTCCTGTGTTAATAGTTGTTTCTTCTTGTTGCTTACCAGTGGGACTATGGGAGGAAGGCTAGAGAATTGCCTGGGGAGAGATGGAAAATTGTATGTGTTTATTTCAGAATCCATTCTGTTCATTTTTGCTTTGGCATAATATGCCACGTTCTCCTGGCCATCACTCATTTTTTGTTTTTGTTCTTTTTTTTTTGTTTGTTTTGTTTTGTTTCGTTTCGTTTGTGTGCCTCTTGAACATTGTCGTGCAAACTCTGCTCTGGCACATCGTCAGCTGCAGTACATCTGAGAGCTTGATGTCACCGGTTAAGCAGGCTTCGCAGAAGTCGCCCTCTGACACAGAGGGTCTGGTAAACAGCGTGCCCGCCAGATCACACCAGGTAAACTCCTCCCTGCAAGGAAGATGAGTGGGCAGTGGGATAGCTATTTAATGCAGAGACAGCATTAGCTACTGGGTGTACAATCACCCCATAAAGCTGCCTCTAGAGTTCTAGGGTTGTAATGGGAAGGAAGTTTACTTGCTGTCTCGTTACTGTGAAAGGTGCATGCTCTGTGGCATGTACTTCCTTTGCAAGGAAATGAACCAGCACAGTGCAAACACTGATTAGCAATGATCAATCTGAAGATGACTCTTGCTGCTGAGAGCTTTCCTCTACTGAGCCACCCAACTTTTGTGGCCTCGAAATGGCTACGCTTTGTCTTGTGGATGCTGTTAGCAAAGTTTTGCTTACTTTGAAGGAAGGAGGTGGCTCTTATCCAGACTTGACATCCCCTGGGAAATGAAATCACAGGGGAGAGAATGTGAGTCAGACAGGGATTCCTCACCTGTTAATAGTGTACAGGATTTCTCTATTTTTAAGATGTTTCTCACCTCTTGATTTATCTATTCCCAGCAGTTTTCCTGTGGAAGTATGGATCCTGAGTGAGTTTAAGTCCAAAATGGACTTTTTCTTAATTAGCCACATTTTTCTTAATTAGCAAGTGGCTGCAGAGTAGTGTGTGAACTGGCAGGTTTCTAACTCAGAGTTAATACCTAGTTTCTTAATTTGCACCCCAAAAAATAATACATGGTGGAGATGAGTGTTAACGTGTTAACACTGCAGGAAAAAAGTACAGTGTTAACAGTGAGCTGGATAGAGTCAAAACCCCTACTCTGTTGGGCTTCCAGTCAGTTTTGAAATGCATCTTGTTCTTGGCAGGTGCAGTATTTCCAGAGTTTTAGCACGTAGGCCTACAAAGTTTCCTACTGACTTGAGAGAACAGTTATTCTCTGAGCATGAAGACAAGATACTCAGGTTTTAGGATTTAAAAATAGTTCACATTTTGACTGGAGTGGGTCTAGTAGCAGCTGGCTGCCTATAAGGTCTAGATAAAGCTTGTCCTTTTTTACCTCATGGGAAGGGCTTCTAGAATGGGTGAATGAGACAGGTGATCCCTCCTCTTTCCCCTTCCTTTCCCTCCAAAAAAAAACTATTTATGTGTGGGGTGTATGTTGCAGTAGCTGTTGGAGTCAACTTCCCTAGGTCAAAAGACCAAGCTGTTTTATCAAATCACGGTCACAGTATGAAGCAGTACATTCAAGTGCCTGAGAGCTATGTGGAGGCAGAGTTTTACTGTTCTGCACTTACGTCTTGAAAGCAAAAATGCCTCTATCTTCTGTGTAACATTTTGGTGTGAAAACTTGCCGTGTTCTCACCCTTCCGTGTCTGCAGTGTTCTGAGTCGCAATATGCTGTAAGGAACATGTCAGAGTAAATCCAAACTTTGTAAAGATAACTCGGAATCAGTGTGGTTTTGCCCTTTGTAGTCAGTTCAGCCTGCTTATTCCTTGTCAGAGTCCTCTTCCTGCGGGTAAGTTCCTGAAGGAAATATGGCAGATGACTTTGTTCAATTTTAGTTTAGGGTTTTGGGGTTTGTTTTTGAGGGTTTTTTTTTGAGTATTTTGTTTGTTTGTTTGTTTTTTTTTTTTGTTTTAAATCATTTTTTTATATCTCTTGTCTCTCAAAGGGAGAGCTTTGTCTGGATTTTCTTTTCTTGGCAGATATTTGTAGCAGCAAGTGATTTCTCTAGCTTGTGTTAAGCATTTGCCCTATCTTTACAGAACAGTGAGTAAGCATATTTACTTTTCTTTAAAGAGATCCACAATAAAATCAGGGTAGATCAGGTTTTGAACAGATTGTTTAAATTAGCAAGGAAACTAAATTTCAGTTGATGACACTTATATTTTTAACTCGAAGCCATTTTTCAGGTGGGTTTCTTGGGTTTTGTTGTTTTTTTTTGTTTGTTTTTGGTTGTTTTTTTTTCTCTTTTCTTTTTAAAGGGGTGATACCATCATGCAAATTAACATATTTGAAATCTAGCACCACATATAAATAAAACCTGGTATTTCTTGTTAATGAAGAACTTAGTTGTAATATTCAGGCTGTTGTGTAGGTGAAATGCTGATACTCGGATCCCTGGCAGTTCCTAGGAGCTATTGCAGGAGGATTGTTGATTCAGGCACCCTTCTATGTCTTGGATTGCCTGGCAGTTCTAAACCAGTGGTTCACACAGTCAGTGCTGTGGTCAAACAGTAAAGGCCTGTGGACTTCCCTGTAGCCTTTTACTTGGTAGGATGTGTAGGAAATGACTGAATGCCTCGGGCTTCACTGGTGGAGAAGAATTGTGAATATAAATATATCTGCCTTTGCAAGTTAAAAACAGTCATGGAGGTGTTCACTCTTAAAAGAGTGGCATTTAAATTAAATTTATTAAATGAATTTTAGCCATTTTGTTATTTATGTATCAGTTAAAGAATCAGTGATGAAGTATTTGTCCATGTCACTTTTCAGCTGAAAGTGCACTAGAGGCTGCACTTCCTGTGTGTTTTGGGTACAAGTTTATCAAATGTGCACCTTGCTTCCTGTATTGCCCCAGAGCGCTGAAAGTATGTGTATCTGGTTTTGTGAACGTTCAGCTGGTTGAATAAACTCCATTTGTTTTCACTGTGGCTTCCTTCTCAGCCTGTCAAACTTGTCAAATTTGTTCTGTCCTGTCAAATTTGTTTGTGGTGTTTCTTCTCCATGCCATTGTTCTGTAGTGACTCATATTCTACCATTACTGTTATTTATGTGAGTGAGAGAAGCATTTCCAGGAAAGACAAGAGCTGTATGTATTTTCCACATGGGTGTCCTTGTTTAGATAGTAATCTAGGTTGCAGCAAGCAAACTAGCTGAGTATTTGTTTCTAGTTAGGCTGAAGGACCAGTAATCTTCAAGTGTAACTTACATAGAAGTGCATTCCTGATGCACAGAGCAGTATCGAGTAGGGATCCTAGAGCAGGTCAGTCTGTCAGTGTAGAATTGGGGATCACTAAAGCTACATTAACTTAAGTACAGATCTCTGGCTTTGCTTTTTCTGGTTTAAGGCATACCTGAACAGGCTATATTTGAGCTTTGTTCCAGGCTTTGAACTGGATGCCAGGACCCTGGGAAGGAGCTGTTCATGATGCGAGGAATCTTGATTCAGATTTCAGATAAATTTCCTGGAGCCGGAATCTGTGGTAGCTGCAGCATCTTTCAGGATCTGAAAAATTTGAAAATACTGTAGACCACCTTTAGATCATAATGGTCTAACTTTGTAATTCCTTTTCCTTTGCTGTCACTTGCATTTCGTGACTGCTGGCAAACCCTTAGCAAGGCATCGGTACACTTGCTACTCTTTCCCCTTCAGTTCTGAATGGAAAAATAGTAAGGCTTAGGGAAATGCTGGGGTTTCTATGGCAGTGCTGGTCTGTTTTCTGGTTCTGAAGAGTCAGGAAGAGCTTTTTTAGATTGAGGTGAAAGTTCTGAATTTTTAGATAGATAGATAGATATGTATATATATTGTTTTGGTTTTGTTTGTTTTTTTTTTTTTTTTTTTTAGCTTGCGGAAAAGACTCTTTACAATGATTCAGATAACTGGAGGAATCAAATGCAGGAAAAAAATATGGTCCTGGTGCTGATTATAATCGGCTAGAAAATCATCTGGCAGCAAGTCAAATAGATTTAGCACTGTAATAAATCACCTGTCCTCCTTTTCTTTGTGTTAGCTAATCTACTTATTTAGCTGATAGTGAACACATTGAGACAATGGTAGCTTGGTTTGGATCAGGTGATCACACCAGTAGGTCTCTCCACCACCACCTAACATGCTTGCAGCAGAGTGACTATAGTTGACCTGGCATAAAATTAGAGTAGTGGTAACATACTGATCGTGAGTGATCCTATTGTGGTAGAAAATTGACCTATCAGAATTATTTGGGCAAAAATTGAAATGTCATAGTGAGTACTTTATGCAGTTGTGCTTCCCCCCCCCCCCCCCAAATGATAGGAAGTGCTTTTGAGCTGAATTTATCATACCTGTGACATTATGGCCTCTGGCAGATGAGGCTTCTGGAACTGCTTACAGATAAACATTAGGGTAACTTTGCCTTCAAGTTCATATAGACACTGCACTCTAATTGGAACTAGTGAAGTAATCCTGATACAGTGCTGGAGACCAGAACAACATGAGGGCCAACAGCAGAAAAAGAAAAGGAAAAAAAAAGTGGCTCTAATGAGACTTGAAACCCAGAATTTTCTAAGACGTCAGTGTCTTTTGAGCATTTTCTCAGTCTGTTATTTATATTGTGTTTTACATCTGCTCGCAAGTTTTCATCCTTTTGTCCATCTCCCTTCTCTTTATCACTTGGGAAATACTTTACCTGGGAGGAAGAAAATTTGAATTTAAACTAGTTCTGAAAGAGAACAAGATATTTATAAGGTGTGTGCTTTGCCAGTTGTGTTGGAGGAAAAATAGCTGTGCAGAAGCATATCTATGGTCATTCAAAGACTTAACCTTCTCTGTAGAAGGTCTCTTTTCATCTCTGGCCCCCAGTTGCTTTGGAAGATACATCAAAGGATTTCTGGATCAATTCCCTACAAGTGTTTTCTAATTTGGTAGCATACCAAACAGCTAAAAAAGCTGCAACCAGACTAAAAGATCTCTCCTTGTAATCACCCTACTTCCAAATAGGACAGTCCCTTTGCCTCCTGGATGAGGGTGTATGGCCTCTGCTGAGGTCACCTGGTAGGTGGTCGCAGCCTTCTGCTGTGTACATGTCAGTTGAGGCATGCAGCATGGGAGCTGCAGGTCAGACCTTTCCATAAAGAACCCACCTCTCTTGTTGGGTACAAACTCTTTATAGGCTGCAGTCCTGTCCTCAGCCCATCTCAATTAGCTGCAGTTTGCTTTCCTGAGGGCTGTGTTTTGGAGGACATGGTGCTTTAGGAAAGTGCTAGCATGTCTGAAAGATGGTGCTGTAATGTCCTCCACTGTACCCCAGCAAATGTAATGAAGGTTTGTGGCCGTGCTTGCCCAGTATGTCTGTGGAGGTGCTCACTACATGGGTTGGCTTGAAGTCAGGTAAGAGTTCTGCATTACTGCAGCGTTTTAGTGTTTTCTGGCTCATTGCTGTGTCAGTCTTGATCCCATCACTTGCTTGGCCAGTGACTGGTGATGTAAGGTGGCTGCAGGTTTATTCTCTCCCTCTTGGTACAGCTGTGCTGGGATTTACAGGACTTGAATGGCAGTATGGGAATTATACTCTGCTGTCTACTGGTAAATCTGTAATACAGTTCCTCTTGAAAAAGGTCTGGCCTGCATCTAAGCTGTGCATCTGCTCCATGTAAGATACAGTAAGAATTGCTGCTTTTCATAACAAAGAATCCTAGATTTTGCTTTTTGTGAGATGCAAGCAGCTGTAGCAGTGTTCAAGGGAGGAAACAGTGCAGTTTGGCATGCTCCTGACAGGAGAAAGGTGACAGAATAGAGTTCATTTGAGGTGAGGGTTCATTCCACCTGCTTCAAAGTGCTGCTAGTGGTCATAAAAGCTCTGTGGTCTTGCTTTAGCTTTGGTCTTGCTGCAGCCCCTGCAGAAGGAAGAGGCAATATGGCCTATTCTGAAAATACTGACTGTGCTTTTTCATTCTGTTTCCAGGGCCCTGTCATTTATGCGCAGTTAGATCACTCCGGAGGACAGCACAGTGACAAGATTAACAAATCGGAGTCTGTGATCTATGCTGATATTCGGAAGAACTGAAATGAGATCCTAAGCTATCCAAAGGAAAACACACATTCAGACTGGAATTGCTTAAAGAAGATTTGACCCAGAGAACTCACATGTGGCCTTTGATGCCTAGGCTAGGACCAATGCATGTGCATACAGAGGGAAAGGTATATATGTATTGTGTGTAAATAGCCTATTTAATCATACAGAAGTGAGACCAATGTTGCATGTGAAATGTGGTAAGAATTTTGCTTATAAATTGCCAATATTTTTTTTTTTAATCTAGTGTGACAAGAGAGAAAGTGAAAACTCGCATCACAATTTTAAAATATTTTTATCTTGATTGATTATTAATGGAGAAACTGGAAGATTCCTGAAGAGTCTAGACTAACCTGGAGAGGTTTTTTTTTTGTTTATCCCCCCCCCCCCCCCCTTCCCCCCCCAAGGCCTAATAGCTGAGGTGAGTATAAAGAAGAAATCTTCTTTATATTCAGAGTTCTTTATCTGTATAGGGTATTCATCTTTCCTTGGTCAGATCCTCAGTAAAAGCTGTCTTCTCACATAAACTAGACACTGTTGCTATAAACCAAAGGTGATTCCTAGCTATCAGAAATGTATGTCTTAGCAGTGTAAGTGAAGGAAATGTTTAGGCCTACCTGACCTGTGTAAACGCAAATCACAGAACTGTTTACTTCCATATTGAGCCTACCTATTCAAGCTCAGTCCTTTAAGATACAGGTATAGGGTTGATCTAATGAATTTTGTGAAATGGTAGTTTACCTGTGAAAACTTACGAGCTAGTGAGTTAAAGGGATAAGAAGCTGTAGCTGTAGGTGGTTGCTTCAGACTGTTGAACCTTTCAGTGCTTCTTCCTCAAAGCTCTGTCACTTCATATCTGAAAAAGGGCTTTAAGGAATCGAAGCTGTAGTACTCCCTCACCTGTCTCTCATAGCTCCATTGTCACTTCCTTAGAGATGCTTTATCTGTTCTTAAAAGCCTTGTAGTAAAGGCTGAATGACCTCTGGAGGAAATCTAGGGTTGCACTCTTTAATCTTTTTAATGTGTGTTTTTGTGTAACCTATATTTGCACAAAGGATGCTGAGGGCAGTTTATTTCCTTCGTCTCTGCAAGTCAACTACTTGAATGTAATTTTCCAGCTTCTTGTTTCCAGATTAAATTCCTTGTAGATTGCTAAGGATCTCTGTCCTCTTGTGCTAAAAAGGATCTTTCTTTAGCTGGCCCATTTGTATCCTGAAATCTAATGCTCAAAGATAGAAGGGGCATTCTGGCTGAGATCTTAGAGTAGCATATAGTAGAAGGATTTCTGTTTTGTGCATCCTAATGTGGTATTGTTTCTTTTTGTAGCTGCAAATAATACTCAGTTTTGTCCACCAGAACCCTTTCTCTCTGATTCATTTCCTAGTTCAGTTCATTTCAAAGGATCAGTCACAGAGTGGTTGAGGTTGGAGTGGGCCTCTGGAGATCATATGATTCAAACCCTTCCTCCTCATGCAGAGTCAGCTAGAGCAGGTTGCTCCGCACTTGGCCCAGTTGGGTTTTGAGTATCTCCACAGATGGAAGATTTGGGCAACCTGTAAAAAAGTGTGCTTCCTTGTGTTCAAGTGGAATTTCCTTTTGTTTTCTTTTCTTTTCTTTCCATTTTTTTTTTTTTTTTTAATTTTTGTCCATTGCCTTTTGCCCTGCCAGTGAGCACTACTGAGAAGAGTAGTACTCTTCATTCTCTCCCGTCAAGTATTTAAAAACATTGATAAGAGTCCCCCTAAGTCTTTTCTTCTTCAGGCTGAACAGTCCCAGCTCTCTCAGGCTTTACTGATATGAAAGATGCCCCAATTTCTTTATCATCTTTGTGGCCCTGTACTGGACTTGCTGCAGTTAAGTCCATATATCTCTTGTACTGGAGAACCCAGAACTGGACGCAGTGCTCCAGGTGTGGCCTCCCCAGTGGGGTATGAAGGGAAGGGATCACCTCCCTTGACTTGCTCTCAATATGTTGCCTAATGCAGCCTAGGATACCACTTGCTTTCTTTGCAGCAGGGTACACTGCAGTCTCATGTTCAGCCTGGTGTCCACCAGGATCTCCACAGGGCCTTTATTGCAAAGCTGCTAGCCAGGCAGTCCCCAGCTGCCCATTAATAATCAACCCCTTGTGCTGGTGCAAGGGGTTGTTCCTCTGCAGGTGCAGGACTTTGCACTTCTCCTTCTTGAACTTCATGAAATTCCTCTTAGCCCAGTTTTTTTAATAAATTGTTTTAGGCTGATGGCAGACCCTTTCAGAACCACATTAGATAATCCTTTAATTATCACAGTGTAACTTTAATAACTGTTTTGTGTACAGTGTTGGTTTTGGGTTTTTGTTGTTTTTTTTTTTTTTTTCCCCTAACAAAGCCAATGCTATATTCTTCCATCAGGATCAGACACTCTTTCCTGGTAACACCTGCCTTTGTTAGAAGCCTCATTAAGATCAGGATGAATCCTGCTGCTGCTGCTTTCCTTATCTACCAGTTGTTACTTGCCAATGTTTGTTTTACACTTAGTGAGAAATGAATGCTTTTGACATGATTGGTGGAGAAACTTGATTTTGATCTGCCCGTGCTCATCCCTGTGCATCACCATCTTTCTCCCCAGACATTTTAGAACAAGAGGGAGAAATGTGATTAAGGTAGCTATCAAAAACTTGCTGCTATGAGACGACAGGGCCATCCTTGGCTCTGAGGTCTGCTGATGATGTTTGTTTCTTTTCCTGCTGGAATATACTGGAGAATCTGAGCACAGTCCTTATCTGGTGCTGACTTTTAGAAACATGCTGATCTGGTGCTTACTTTAGGAGACACTCATCTGGCTGGTGCTAACTAATTTTAGGAAACCTCTCCTTTCATTGCTTTTGTTTAGCTACAGGTATGTTCGTATTGCCTATAGTGAGGAGGCTTTTTCAAGGCTGCTTACACCCTCTTTGTGAAGGCAGAATGAACTTAGAAGTATTTTCTTAAAATGTTGAACATCTTTCTAAAAAGAAACGGAAGTCCTGTCTCCAGGAACAGCAGAAATCAGTCCAAATCCCTCTCCAGTGCACAACTGTTGAATTATATATATATATATAATTTTTTTTTTTTTGGTCATGGAAACATGAACAATGCAGCTGTTAAATCCCTTATTTGGGCTGAAGTCAAAAGAACTTGAAGCAATGTGAGACAACACTTGGGAACTTTCTGTCTCTGAAGTTATCTTAGCTTGTTTAATCATACCGTAACCTGTGCTGATGAAAGGGACTGATGCTAAGTTGGCTTACTTAGTAAAGTCTCAGGAGACAGAGGACTTCTACTCCCTGCTGGCCAGCAGGCAGAGATTAAAGTCAGACAGGGTCATCATGTCCTAATGTTATGGTGACCAGAAGTTTTAACTCTGCTGCTCATCTCTTAATTCTTCAATGCTATTCTTTGCCAGTGGAGAGGAACAGCTTGGACTTTGAGGAGCACTGAGCGTGTTATCCTTGTCCTGTCATAGTAGTAGTGATAGCTGTTTTTAAGACCCTCTATTTTAAAAAGACGTGCTGTGTGGCAGGCTTGCTCAGCTCAGCTGAGGAGTAGGCAGCCTCCCTTGAGGCAGTAGCAAGTGACTAAAACTTAGATGGGTCATTGCTCTTGGATATGGAAGTTGGGAAAGGTCTGTGTGATGTTTCTCTTTTATTCATCATGCAGACAAGAGTGGGATCAATCTGAAATAAGTTTCTCAGCTGAGGGGAAAGAAAAGGTCTTTTATGGGTAAAAGTGACCTTCTGCCCATTGTAGGAGTGCAGTTTTGGATCGCCAGCCTGGGCTCTGGCAGTTGCCACCCCCTAGAGCCAGGGATATGAATGGCATCATTCATCTTCCCTATTCTTAACTGCTAAGTGGAACAGTTTCAGCTTATTTATTTATTTATTCTTGGCTTTTAACAGTAGATATATTCTTTCTTATTTTTGATTGCCAGAAATGAAATCTGAGGATTACAAATAATTATAAAATATCTAAGTAAATTGGTAGCTGTACTCAGTATATCAAATCACCATTGATCACCATCACTTTTGACTTCAGCAGTTGTTCGGTGAGGGAGATGGTCGGCATTTTATGAAATGATATCAAGAGTCATTACATAGAGGCAAATGTGTCCCTGTAACTAACTGAATCATGTTTCATTTATCCAAATGAAATATATAGAATTGGAGCCATGCAGAATTTTGTTTTCTCTCAAAGCCTTAGTGATATTTCAGTTTGTGACTAGCAGAGCTGGAATTAGGTTTTTAACTTTTTAAACTCATGAGAATGGTTTAGGTAACCATCTGTCTTGTAACTGCCGTAAATGTGTATATGCAGCTTAGAAGCTGCATAGCCTTAGAGTGGATTCATTGAGGTCAAGTGTGGGTCATTTGATTTATAACCACACCACCTTCACTCTGTATTGAAATCTTGTCTTGGAATTTTATGTTATTAATGTATCTATCTAGGACCTCAAATACAAATTGTTCTTGTGCAATAGGTGATAGAAATATTTTTTTTAAAACCATCAAAACTGAGAAGGTGCGTAAGACTTCTGGACCCCTGCAGTGCTTGTATTTGGGTAACGTTTTTATATGGGAGACTCCAAAATCATATTAATCATATGCTCAGCCATTATACTCTTCTTGAGGCTTCCCTTTCCCTTCTAAAGTTAATAAGCCCTTTCATTTAAAAGTATTTTTGCACTCTAAAATGCAAGTACAATGCCTTTGGAGATCAGCGTGCTGTGCAATCTTTTCTGTCTCCCTGCAATACCAGCTGTTGTTACGTGGTAAGTATAACTGGAAACATAGACTGGGTACTTCTCCTTTGTAAACCTCTGTCCTGGAGGTATGCCAGAGAACTAATGCCTGTAAGACAAGTGGATATTCTGTGTAAGGGAGCTAGATACGCATTGCATGGCCCGGTTACATGAAGAGCCGGTGTACCGTTTGTGCTTTTGCCTTTACAGACTCATCTGGAAACAGTTATCTTGGGTATTTTTTTCTTGAATGGACTTTCATGTTTTCTGTTGTAATCTTATGACTACTTTAATACACTTCCCCTCCCCATTAGTGGTTTGCTGGATGGGTCTTACCTGGTTAGGGAGTGTGAAGGGAGGGGGGTTGAAACACACCACCTCTTTCTGGCAGTATTCTTCAGTCACTCTAGTCTCTGTCAGCCCAGCAAACAACACAGCTGGAGTGTTCACCATTTGAGAAATGCAATTGTTGGTTGCAAGCAGAACACACACAGGAGAGAAAGAACTGGAGGTGGCAGGGCAGCCTCTGAAAAAAAGGGGATCTGACAGTCTATCAGGTGCATTTTAAGAAGGAAAAATGCTTTCCTTGAAGCACACAAATACTTTGCACAGGATAATGTAACATTATACACAAGGAGAGGACATCAGTACTACAGCAAGGTGCTGTAGCTCTTACAACCGTAGAACAGTTTCTTCTGCACCTCTGCCTTGCTGATAACTCAAATGGGATTGGGGGAAAGTAGTGGGAAGAGACTTAGTAACAGGATTTTTGCAAAACTCCAGTATTTCAATGCCTTCATTTTCCTGAATCCCGAAGAAGCTACTGGAGAAGTACCACATACATGTTTCCTGAGTGAACACCTTTACAGGAAATCTGCATGTGTTAAAGGATGGGGTGGAAAGCAAGTAATAAAAGTTTTGGCTATTTATTTTTCACATTCCCAAGAACCAGGTACTTAAATGCACCTGTTTTCTGCCTCTAGTTGTGAAAGATGACAGAAGCTAAAACACTCGTGGCACATCCTAGTTCTCCCTTCTTTTGGTAAAGATGTTAGTGGCTGGGAAACAAATGAAGATATACATGGCTGAGGCTGAAAAGAATATCCTTACACAACCAGGGAAGAGCATCAGAGAATGAAATGCAAATGCTACTATTGGTTACTGAAGTATGGTAAAAGCCCACCCAGGTCTGCCTGTGACCTGGAGGAAGATAACTGCAGTTGAGTCTCTGTCTGACTGGCACTGTGTCACT
This sequence comes from Pezoporus occidentalis, assembly GCF_034315485.1. NCBI lineage: Eukaryota > Metazoa > Chordata > Aves > Psittaciformes > Psittacidae > Pezoporus > Pezoporus occidentalis. The sequence goes on along the minus strand of NW_026915679.1, from coordinate 167,098 downwards.
CTCAGTACTGTTCAGTGGAGACAGATAAGGTCAGGCCCAGCAACTCATTCCAGGCACAATCCAGAATCTGTTTCTTTTAAAGAGACAATAACACATGGACTTTGCTTGAATTTAAAAGGTTGCACTTTATTTAAGTGTACAGAGATACTTTGTTATTTGTACTTAGAAAACACTTGCTCTCCAAACATTTCAATTTCCTTTTTCATTTTCTCAAAAAACATTAAAATTAGTGAAGCTAGGTCCCATGGGGAAGGGTTTGTGCATTGCTGGATTTGATCTGTGGGTTAAGCATCTCTTTGCTGCACCTAGTCTTGTTTTGCTTTTAGTTCCTGATTATACCTATAAGGGGAAAAAGAAAACAAGCACAGACTAAGAACATAACGCTAATTACAATAACAGTATCTTCCTAACAATGTGTTCAGCAGAGGAGGTTTAAAGTTAGAACAGACTTGAGGGTGGAAACTCAGGATAGCACAGTTTAGCTCATGTATGAAGTTTCTACTTAGTTGCTGCAACTAAGTTTGCCTTATTCCTGGCCGGCACAGAAGCCTCAAGAAATAGTAATTAAAAAGGAATTAGAAAATGCTGCTCTACTTAAGAACCCTTCAGTCCAGCTAGAACTGACATGATTCAACACTGAAAGTGCTGAAGGAGAAGTGCAAAGCTTATGCGGAGGAGAAAATCTAGGCTGTCAGTCATACCTACAGCTTTTAAAGAATGCCTCAGACCCAGAAACTACAGCTTACATAGCACGTTCCTTAAAATGTGCTCTAGTTACGCTGAAAAGATTTAAAACTTCACTCAACTGGGAAACTAACAATGAAGCAAAAAAAGTTCTGCAGTGTTTAATTGCTCAGTTCCTCTTGTCTGTTGCACTGACATGGAAGCTGGTAGAATTTATAAACTCCTACTTAAGATGAGGTGTTGTGTCCCAGGATGTAGAAATTCCTGCTGAATACATACCTCCATATTCGGTAGAGTTGCGAACCACCAGCACAGCCAACAAAGAAGTTCACAGCAAACAGACTCCAGTTCTTAGGAATAATAACTAGAGAGTACCTTGACCAAATAAGGCCTGTTGAATGAAGGGGAAAGTTTAAAGATGTTAAGTCTTTAAAGTGAAATATTCAGACATTCTCTTAAGTTTGGACACAGAATCATGAGCCAGTTTAAGCAAACAGATTTTATAACCTCATGTTAGACAACTGCTTTTCTTATACCTAGCCATTGCTCAGTTATAAAGCACATCAAGTGGTGGTGGGACAGCTACTGGTATGTACTGCATTTTTGCAAAAAAAAAACTAGATAATGGAGTCAATCATAGTCTTAATAGCAAAGAAAGATCCTCTGTACTCTACAGCAGTCAAGACCTTAATTCCCCAGCACAGCTGCAGGGTAGTGTCATTTTGCTGTAGTATACCCAGCCTCTTGCAGGGTACTCAGCTTAGACATTATAGAATCCACCAGTCAAGAAAGGTCTACGTATTATGTAAAATGCAGAGAGAAAATAAAGTCTAGAGAATGAAGGTGGCAGCTGCAATTTTGATTTTCAGCTTGAGCTGCTACAAGTCCCACCCATGACAAGATAAGGTGGAACACCTTGAATACAGGTGGTTGTTTCTGCCAGCATGAAAACTGATGACAGACAGCAGTGCAGCAGTCCATGTACCACTGCTTCCAAGTTCTTTTAACACATAGGAGTTCTTTCCAGTTATGTTAGTGTAATTGCCCAACCACTCTTTAATCCCTTAAACTCTGTTCTAGAAGAGTCACTGTATCCTGGAGATTTTAGAATTGCTTCATCTATAGGAAAGGAGGTCACTTAGTGGAATAAGTGGTATAATTGTAATTTAAGGGATAAAACTCAGACTTCTAACTCTTTAACAATTTGCTCTGGACAATTCCAAATTAAGACAGATGCAGAAAATTAATATAATCACAGAACTCTTACAGTTTTAGTAACAAGCATAGGCCTGTCCTGGAATTCTCATCTGACAGGAACACTGAGACTTAGTGTATTATAGTTAAGCCTTTTCTGTAGAAGCAGGTTAGTACTGATGGAGGATTCTGGAAGAAGGTTTAGAGAGGGTGCTGCATAAAAGAATACAGTAACTTTGGCTTTACCTGTGGCCATTAACACTGCAGACTGTGCTGTGCTGAGCTTTTCTGCTGGTCTGGTCATATCAGCCATTCCAGCACATACCAAACCCTGTAATGACAAATTCGGTGAGCCCCAGTTCAGTATCTGGACCTCCTTTAACAGACCTCCCTCTGCTTTACAAGGGGAAGTTGCTTCATACCTCAGTGCTTATTCCATAGGCATTATGCAGGAGGTAGGATGCATTACACTAGCAGAGTAATTAGACTCTTGGAGACACCATCTACTTCTAATCCCTTGTGGTAGGAGTAAGAACACAGTTGTAAGGGGTGCACTGGAATTTTATTGGCTGGCAGTAAAATTCCAGGCAGTGGCAATTTTGTATTAATTTAAGAACAAGGTTAATTTAAGCACAGCTGCTTAAGAAAGCAGCTTCCTAAAGTTCAGGCTAAGATATTGCTGTTAAAGATCGATGTGATACCATATACACTGAGGGAGTAAAAGTGCTACGTTTTAAATATAATTTCAGTAAAAATAGAAAACATCTAGGTGAAGGGAGGAATAGCTTGGCTGATGTACTTTACAACTTTGCTAGCAAATATGCTTGATTTGATTCTTGTGTTATTGCCCTCTACTGGAAATAAAATTTCATGCTACAGGAGTTCACAAAAAAAGAAAGCAAACAAAATCCCACAAATAAGAGAGTCCTAATGCTTTTAATCCACTGACTGCCATTAAGGACTCCTTTGGCTCCAATCAAGAAACCAGGTTTTAAGGGTAGAGAAGTCCATATGCTGCCTCACTTATAGGACTGATGCTGTTGTAGTGGTGCCACAGAGGTACAGGCTTCCAGCACATGTAGGTAAGTACCTCTGCCGTGTAGGGGAAAAGTTATTTTAACTTCTCAGTGAAGAACTTCACCATTTCCTGCATGTTCATAAAATAAAAAAAAAAAATAAAATATTTGTGTATGCTCTTTTGATACAGCAGTTGTCAATACCAGCCTGCTAAGAAGAGTTGCCTGTATACTTAGGCTCAGGAGCATGTCACCTGGAAGAGCCTCTGAGAAAGGGGAAGGTTAAAACCATGGTTTCTGCAGCTCCAGTTTAGAATGACAAAGAAACCAAACTACAGCTTGGAGCATAACATGTTGCCGTGGCCTATAGAAAGTTGGGGCTCACAAATGGGAAACTTGGGAACCAGCTGGTAATAGGAAGAGCAGGTTATATCCTTGCTTGTTATCAAACACAGAGATCAAATTGCTTTATGATTTTAGAGGTCATTTATCTATACCAATACAACTAAGAGGAATACAGTGATTTAGGAGGAGACGTTTACTTCACCTGTGCGCAAACATAGCTAGGGGGTGTAACCAAGTGGGAAGCAGAGAGCTACCAACAGCCAAAATGGCAGCTGCCCTTTTTTTTACCTTTTCTTAAGATTACCTTGCACTCTGACATGCTTTAAGCTGCCTTCAAATTACAGTACTTTTCAAATTCCTCAATCTCAGAAAAAATACATACTTAAAGAGTTTTGAATTATGCCAGTTCATAACTTCCTTAAGTTTCACACAAGAAAGCCTTTCTGAAACTTTCAGCAAAAAGTACAGGTTTTTGACAAAGCATTTCCCCCCTCCCTGCTATCTCCCCTGCATGTTGTTCTGTATGTTATTAGTGCTAGTTTTGTTCCTCCCTGCAAATTAAAAACTAAAGCCTTGGTATTAAATCTTTGTGTAGGTTCAGATATCTGCTGGGAAACCACTGCTTGCTCAATGGGTCGCTGCAGGTTGCACTTTGACAGACATCCAGACACTAGCTGGCATTTTATACTTACCCATTTCATAAGAGGTGCCCAGAAAAAAACTGTTTTTGGACCTGAGGGGAGAAAAAGAAAAGTAGTTAAATTATTCAGTGAGATGTGGCTGGTTTAATACACACAGTAAGTTTTGGTTTGTTTTTTTAAATAATGAATTGTGTATATTAGCAGTTTCTACCACTGTACAAGCTCTAGCATCATCCTTCAGCTATGTAATCAGTCATCCCATTTCTGCAACAGGTGAGTAGGATTTTGTTATTTCCATTTTTAAGAAAATAAAAACACTAGAGCAGGCAAAATGCATATATAACGAAGAAAGGATAAGTCCTAGAAATAGTGAAGACAGTGTCTGTAATGATTAAAAGCTACTCTGCAGCTACTCTGACAATTAGTATTTGAAATCTTTGTGAACTCTATCTTGTAAACCTCCAAAATACCTTATTACTAGTACTGTAACAAGTCAGTCCCTCCTGCTCTTCCTAAATCACAGCCCACCTCTTCACATTACAGAAGACATGCAGCACAGCATCATAAGTACGAGTACAAATTGCAAGCCTAAGCAGTAGTAAATGTCACAAGGAGACTGTCCTCATTCACCTGTAATCTGCACCTCTGAATAACCATGTCTTTCTAGCAGAAACAATGCTTACTACTCAATCCACCCAACACCCCAATAATCTACCAATAGGCAAAGGAGGAGTGTGGGGAAGGAAGGCAAAAATCTAGAGAAAGAAGGGAGAAAAGTCAATGGAATGAGATCTGGGAAAACCATCTCTTTTGCAAATAAATCTCTTACAGCAGTGGCAAAATGGCAAATGGTTGGTTAAAAAAAGGTACTCTAATGCCATACCTACAATGTGCAGATGGCCAACCATGCCAGAAATCATCCAGGACTCCTGATTGAGGTCTTAAAAGAGAGACCACAATCCAAAGCATCAACCCACCACACTGGGAGACAGCCGGGACACTGGCTCCGGTTTCATCAAATCATGTTAAGGTTTAGGTCTTGCTAGGCCACTGCTCAGCATTCTGATAACATGCAAGATGAAGCCAAGTTTTCACTGTAATATGTTACATACTATGAGTAAAGTTTTTAAATATAAATGACAACCACCAGGACTTTGGTTGCTTTCTTTTTATGTGAGCTGATTTGTCACTAACATTTTGGCCTTAAAAAAGCCTTTCAGTAACTGTTTATACTCCCTGTTTTAGGAGCCCTCAAGTTTAAAACTATGATTTGGAGAAAATTAACCATCACCTGTGAAGCAAGTCATAATTTGGGGAATAACACAGACTGTTAAAACTGTCGGTTGTGTCATCACCCTAAAGCCAAATAAGCCCTATAAAAGGGCAGGGCAACTGCAGCACAGACAGCAACAAAAAGTAGATTGGCAGCTTTGCATAAAGCCCTCTTCAGACCCACAGTGCTCATTACAGTGATCAAATTTCAAACTGCAGTTAGTAACTACTAGGATTATTTTCCTTGGGTAACAACAAAAGTGTTTTTTTTTGTTGTGTTTTGGTTTGGTTTTTGTTTTTTTTACTACAATATCGGGGGTTGTAAAACCACTAAAACCATCTAATAGTGTTGAATAAATACAGCTGACTGTTCATCCTTTAAAGGCATAAACTTCAGTTGCTGTTCTTTTAGCCAGCGACTTAGAATCATACTGCAAATACAGCTCTTTATAAATCAGTCTTACAGAGGTCCCACAAATATAGCTTTAATTACTGCCATCTATTTTCTTCTAAACATTCAGATTTGGAGTATTAAAGAATGTGGGCTGACTATTATGAAATTTACATTCCTTAAACAGCTTGTACAGTTTTCAAGATGACTAATTTTTATTAATAATAGATAACCCGGTAATTTAAAACTGCTGACTACAAAAGTAAGAAACAATTGAACCAAGGTACAGAGCCAAGCTTGTTCTAACTGTCAAATGCCTTAAGCAGATCACCTCTCCTGGAGGCATTCTAGTAAGCATGCAGCCAAAGTGAGCTCTTCCCAGATCCTGATACCTGGATGAATTTTTCAAGGATGAATTTGACAGCAGCACATACAGCAGCAGGGGCATACCAGAGGCTAATCTGGATATCATATGTGTGAAGATTTTATAGAATTTATGAGTTCTATTAAGTATTAAGTCTTTGTCCTAGACAGTTTAGTTTAGTTAGGCAAAATGAACAAAAGAGGCCAAAGGAGAGCACAAGCTCAACCCATGCTTCCCCAAGGCTGCCAGGAGCATTGTGGTAGCCTGTACGGCAGGCCTTTCACTGTCTTCCAGCAGCCTCATGCTGTGCAAGCCAAAGAAACAGCTTTTCAGACCACGCATCAGTTATTTTACTGGAAGATGTCTGTGCCAGAAAAGCAGTAAACTTTGTTCTTAATTTCTGACAAGTGATTTGTAATTTCATGATAACAATGCTCATATTCCTAAATTAGACTCAAAACTTGGATATCACCGGGGATAAAACATGAGCTTTTCATTTTTAACCTACTTCTTTTGCAGGCAGAGTGACATCTATTGGATAACTTTTTCACAGAACCACCCTCAAGACATTTAAGGCTTAAACAGAAGTGGCAGAGGTTCAGCTTTGATGCTCTTCAGAGGTTCATGCTTCCTCTGGCTTTTCTCACACCATCAGCACGGATTACAGCAGATATATATGTATATATATATATGTATACATTCATACAGAGTCTCTAAAAATGGATTTTTTAAAAATTATTTTCATGATTAAGGTAGTGGGAAAAGTGGCCCACAGGCAGTAGTACTGTGAAAAGCACTGCAAGAGAACTTCCAAAGCCTTTTTTCCATTAGTACCACAGTTCTGACAAAGAATGAACACAGATGTTCCCAGTGCTCACCATGTTTTGTTTTCAATAAAAGCAATTGGAAGCTGCCACATTTCACCCAAGACGAACTTGGCACTTAGAGGCTTGGCACCTTTACAAGGGAAGTGCTGCATGTATTGACTCTTTAGACATTAAAAAAAAAACTTTAATATTAAATATATACATTGATCTAGTGAATTCAGTGCAAATCAGACATTCTGATAACTGCAGTTTTCACTCTTTGATTGTGACTTCTTTAAAGCAATAGTTTTCATTTCCAGAAAGGACTGTTAGAGGAGGACAGAACAACTGCCTAAAAACTAAAGTCCATTTTCACAGTGCATATTCCAGGTAGGTGAAGAGTCAAGGATGCATACCCCACTGAAACAAAACAGTGGGAACGACAACCTATGGAATTTCAGGATTTTATCGAGCACTCTATTTAATTCCCCTATGCAAGTTGTTTACATGACAAACATCACCTAAATGGCACTGAAGAGGATCATTTTACGAGAGATTTCTCCCTATTAACACAAAATCCCATGTTTGCTTAAGTAAAGATAAGATGTAGGTCAGGTAAAGGTAGCTCATTTCAGGATAACTCAAGCCCTTCTTTTCCCACAGGCGTCTTTCAACTACAAGAGTAGCACCAGTTGACTTCGGTTAGAATGCCTAAGTCGGCAGAAAGAAAATGAAGCAAACAGCTGCCGGACTTAAACCAGAGTACACTGCAAGATCAGAAATCCTTACAGCGCTCCCCGCTGTTTTTTTCAATGCATCCATTAGCAAGAAGTGACTGCTGAAGCCTTCGGGGCCTTCTGGAAACCACCACATCCCCTAGGTTGGGGCTCGGCTCAGGCAGCCCAGCCGCTCCCAGGGTTCAAACCACGTGGTAACGAGCAGGAGCCCACTCATCAGTTTTCCCCATACACCCAGAATCGGAGTAACGGAGGGGTGCGACACCGCTGTCTCGCGCCCTGCTTCCCCCGCAATCCCAACTGGCGCGGCCGTTACCTGCCGGGTGGTTGTAAAATGGTCGGAACCGCGGTGGCAGCATGAGTTCGATGCGGTCGAGCATGCGGTGGTAAGAGGCGCGGAGCCCTGAGGCGGCGGCCGCCATGTCGGGAGGGAGACGGAGGCGCAGGAGCCTAGCAGCAGCAGTGAGTCAGCGGACTAGCAAGCACCTGCACCCCCCTACCTTCACGACCCACCGTCCTTTCACAGACCCCAACAGCCCCGCCCATCTGTCACCCCCGGCCCGAGGGGAGGAGCGCCGCTCGCTGCACGCTGATTGGTGGTCTCTGCAAGAGGCGTGGTGGGGCTGAAAGCTTCGAGTAACGCTATTGGTTAGGGCGGCCTACCCCCACCGCGTGAGGAGACCTGATACCAGCGCGCTCTATTCCGGCCGTCTTCGAGAAGGGCACGAGCCCTCGGCTCAGAGATGGCTGCCGGGAGCCGCTTCACTCTCCCATTCAAGATGGCCGACGTGCGGAAAGCAGAACCCACGCCCAAACCCAAGATGGCCACACTGTAGCTTTACCGCTGGGCTCTAGAGCCGGTTTGGCCGGCGAAGCCGAGCGCGTTGACGTTATCCGCCATTTCCACAACACCCCATTCGGGGAGGGGCAGGGCAGACCCTCCCCCCTCCCCGAGACGCTGCTACTGGCTCCCGCGAGACGCCCGTTGTCTCGGAGAGCTGCCGACCCCTCCTTCACGACAGGGGCGGGGCTCCGCGGGGGTCAGTGCCCCATGGAGAGGGGCGTGGCGTAGCGCCGCCGCCGGCGGCTTTCCTGCTTCTCGTCGGTGTCTCGGCACGAGCCAGTCGGCCGGTCTATCGGTTTTCATGGTTATCGCTCGGGGCGCCCAGCACCACCGGAGCGCCCCGCCTTACCCCGTCCTTTCGCCGCTCCCCTTTCGCGGGGGCCATGTCCCGCGGGCACTGCCACCACCTGCTGTGGGACGTGCGGAAGCGGAGCCTAGGGCTCGAAGAGCCCGGCCTGCTGCGGAGGCACTACCTGGGTAAGGGCGCGCGGGGCCCGCAAAGCCGTCCCCTGAGGTGAGGGGAGAGAGGGAGGGCGGGCGGGACGCCCCTCCCAGCAACTGCTCCCACCTCTCCCCTTTGCGTGGGAGCAGGTGGTAGCGGGTTCTCTTTCCCGACCCCTCCCCGCGGGGTGCGCGCACAATGGCGGCGGGGGGCGGCTTGTCGGTGCTGTCCCCGGGAGGGCTGAGCCCGGTTCCCTCGTCCCGGTGCTGCGGGGTCGGTTCCGCCTTCACCTCCTCTTTTAGGAGTAGCTGGCTCCTAAGTTTCCTGTGTCGCGCGTGGGGCTGTCTCCCCACCGGGCACGCAAGTACCCCCGTCCGCCCTCTTCCTCCCCCGCCTCTCCCTGAAGGAGCTGTTGCATGAGGGATCGCGGCGGGGAAGTTGGCGCCCGGGCGGTGGCGGCGCCTTAAAATAGACTGGGAGCCGCGTATTTGCTTCTCGGGCTGAACAGGGTTGACTGGCTCTGAGCCTGTAACGACTGCCTTACAAAAGCGTAGAAGCGCCAGGATAACAGTGGAGATCTCGGAGTTCCCCGGCTTTTGGAAGCCGATCGCTGGGCTCAGCCAGTTGAGCAGCTTGTTGTGTGCCAGCTTGTTGAGCCGGGCTTTGTGTTCGCAACTGCTGGGCGGGGGGCGTGGTGGCCCGTAAAAGCGCTGCAGCTCCGGCTTCTGACTGCTGCGTCTGTTAAACGCCAGTTATTTTCTTCACTTTCTAAGCGCCCCAAGTTAAAAATAGCGTTAGTTTCAGTTTACGAGGCCACAGGGAGGTTTCTCCAGCCTGACGAAGCTGTTGATGTTCTTTGTAATGGCGAAGGTTGCATATATTCTGCATCTTACCCTTCCCCAAAGTATATATATTTAAAAATACTTATTCGCTTGTTTTGGGGGATGTGGTGATCTATCATATATCATAATGATGCTCCAATTTGGGAGAGTGGGATGGCTCTCCAGGGAAGATGGTTTGTTGGTGGCAAGCATGTTCTTTTCCGCTTGTGTGGCAAAGTAAATTCCTGATTTAGAGCCAAAACATAGAGGAGGAACTTATTTACAACGTCGTAGAAAGTGTATCTTTTTTTAACTCCATGGCACTTCTAGCTGTGGTTAGTGTTGTTTTCTTTAGGTTTTCCAGTGGAATTTAAGGTGACATATCACATTACCAAGTCTAACTCATTGGTTTTCTGTCTGTGGTCCCTGAGCAGTCATCCACAAAAGGTAATCGAGAAAAGCAAGGTCATTGCTGGTAGGCTTCCACCTATTATAGAGAGAGTGTTTGTATATATAGCACCTATGTGCACACAAGTGCTTTGGCAAAAAAAGAAACCAAAACAAACCCACAATCAAAATAACAAGGCCCTACAATTAAAAAAAAAAAAAAAAAAAAAGAGTTGACTTTTTTTTTGACTTTTGTTATGTCTTGACAGCTGGTCAAGTCTTCACTGAGGATTGTCCTAACATTCAGTGATCAAACATGGTTATCCTTCTGACTGGGTTCTTAAGTGTAGTGTGTAAATTTTGAAGAAGGACCGTAAAACTTTTGTTTCTACGTGATTGTGTCTCTGACAGTTGAAGTATTAAGATTTGATCAGTAGAAATCAGTCTCTCAGATTTAGTAAGATGTTTTTTCCTGGACAATAAGGTGTTTTTTCTTTCTCCAATAAAATGTGCATAAGTAGTTAAAATCCCTTTGCTGAGTTAAGGTCTCATATTTACTGTTTTCCATTTCATCTAAACATGCTCCATGGCTTTATAGCCTTGAGAAAATAGGACCTGGGAGAGGCTTCCCACTGAATCGGTGTTAATATCTGCATTGGTGGTGGCAAAAGTTGCTGAAGTCTTATTGACAGGCTTTTAATGAAAGAGGTTAGTACATGGTGTGCTTGCCTTGTGGAGCCATCACACTTGTGTTCAAAATGGTACTTATGGCCTTAATAGACCCTCTAATTTTGCTGCTAGTCAGGTGTGACTGCTCATGTGCAGATTTACCAGACAGCGGGTCTGTTGTCATGCCTTTTTGCGTACAGTTTAGTGTATGTATGCGTCTTTTTTCTTTCAGACTTAAGCAATTCTACCTAGGAGCTTTGTTGTTTGAACATAGGTTGAGAGCGCAGTGGTCAGACAGGTAATGTTGTTCGTTGCTGCTCTAGTCTGAATGGAAAGTATGGTTTCTTCCTATTTACGCTGGTTTTAAAGTGTTTCAACAGTCTGACAGAACAGATGTAAGTAAAGCATTTCATTTTGACTTAGTAAATAGCTCTGGGAGACTCAAGGCATTGTGTATGTGCATTTATTGCTTTTTGTTTGTTTGCTTGGTTTTTTTTTGTTTGTTTGCTTTTGTTGGGGTTTATTTTGGCAAAATTGTCAAAACTACTGTGGATACCACTACAGACTAAAGCAGGTTATAAGTTTCTTGTTTGCTCTTTCTCAGTAAACAAATCAAAGGAGAACCCTAACAGCAAGTCCAAAACTAACAGTGCTGTTCACAATGTGTTGGAAGGAAGATGTGTATGTACAAATGATACTTGCATAGTGAACCATTTGTGTTGTTCTGCTACAATGTAAAATATGTGGAATATTGAAGGCAACTCTGTATTGGAGGAAAACATCTGAGAACTAATTGCTTTTTCCCATTTACTCATTGTTTTAGTTTCATGTGAACTGGCAATCAAGTGGCACTCTATTTATAACCTCTTTCAGCTTTTGAAAACAGCTGCTCCAGGAAGGATATGTGCATCATACTGTATCTTTCAATACAGATAGTTCATTCCTGAAATTTATATCCATGCAAAACTTTGTCTGATTTTGCAAGGTCTCTAACTAATTGCTCTGAAGCCTACTTGGTTCTGGACAGAGTTCCAAAGGAAAGTTTTGTGGAGATGAGGCAATATATACGTACCTGGGGCATATCCTTCAGACGTTATCATTTGTTAAGAATTCCTGCTGTGGTGATAGAGGGAAAATGGGAGTCTTACATATCTGTTAGCTATGTTGTGTTCTGCATTTGTAGGCTAATTAGTATCAGCTTCAGACAGCATTTGTATCTGAAGTCTCCAGATAAAGCTAGGCCCTGGCTCTCAGTAATATTCTTTTCTTTGATTCAGTTTGGGCATTCAATCCTGTCTGCTGCTGGTTTACAGATGGAAACTGAGTTCCAGTTGTTAAAGTCACAGTGCTTTTACGGAGAAAAACACTGATAGTAAACTGGAGTATCCAGTTTAAATTTTGCCTTGAAACTGACTAACATTATTCAGTCATGATACTTTCCCAGACAACCCCAGTTCTTTGTTACTATTTTGTATCATTGTGGCCATATTTCTGTGACTGAAGAACATGCCAGTTCCAGTAGCAGGTAAGTGTCTGGTGCCATCACAATAAAGGCCTTTATGCAGATAAAGTATAGCATATCATAATTGGACTAGAGAAAGAGTAGCATGGTTTTCTTGCAAGAAAGAAGTGAGTCCGTAATTCCTCTGAAATATTTAATGTGATAGGTTTGATGGGTTGGTTTGCTTTTCTATAAAGGGTCATGCTTCTGAGGATGGCTGTTTAGCCATGAGGAAGATGGAGTGAGTGTGTGTGTGTGTGTGTTCAGGGCTTTTTGTTTGTGTGTTTTGTTTTGTTAACTGACATGACAGGTATCCAAAGCAGATTTGTTAGTCTAGTTTGCAGAGAGGAACTAATTCCATTTTTTAGCTCAGAGTGACTGTTTGAAGGTGTGGTGCTTGACACAATGGAAGCAAGTATCAAAAGAATTCAGTTCTCCCTAATCTCTGATATCCTTTTTCACATACTATTTTCTAACACCATCTTTCCTTGTGACAGGAAATTTTTAGCCTTACCAGATTTCTTAAAGATAGTGTTGTGATGATGTCTACTGGTACGTACCGGTCTGTACTGCTCCATACTGGGATGTGTAAATTTGCAGATGACACCAAGTCGGGTGGAAGTGTCGATCTGTTGGAGGGTAGGAAGGTCTGCAGAGGGATCTGGACAGGCTGGATCCATGGGATGTAGCCAGTAGAAGGAGGTTCAACAAGGCAAAGTGCTGGGTTCTGCACTTGGGCCACAACAACCCCCTGCAATGCTCCAGACTTGGTAAAGAGCAGCTGGAAACTGCTCATGGGAAAGGAGCTGGGGGTGCTAATTGATGGAGCTGAGCATGAGCAGCTTGTGCCCAAGCAGCCAGGAAGCCACCGTCATCCTGACCTGTGTCAGCACCAGTGTGGCAGCAGGGCCAGGTCAGTGATTGTCCCCCTGCACTGGGCACTGGTGAGTCTGCGCCTTGAATCCTGTGTTCAGTTCTGGCCCCCTCACTGCAAGAGAGACATTGAGATGCTGGAGCAGGGCCAGAGAAGGGCTGTGGAGCTGATGCAGGGCCTGGAGCACAAGTGGGATGGGGAACAGCTGAGGGACCTGGGAGGATTTAGTCTGGAGAAGAGAAGGCTCGGAGGGACCTTATCGCTCTCTACAACTGCCTGACAGGATGGAGGTGAGGGGTGGGGGGGGGGTGGAGCTGGTCTCTGCTCCCAAGGAATGAGGGATGGGACAATAGAGAACAGCTTCAAGCTGCACCAGGGGAGGTTTAGATGGAGATGAGGAACAATTCCTTCCCCAGAGGGAAAGGACCTGCTGATCTTAAAGGTCTTTTCCAATCTAGTTGATTCTATGATTGTATGATTTCTGAGCTCCACTCCCACTCTCTTTAAAGACTGTTTCATATCTTACTAAGTTTTTCTCATCCTATTTTTCAAGATTTAGGAAAGGTTTGAAATCTGTAAATCAACTATAAGGAAACCAGCAATTAGGTTGATTGTGGCCAGATTTTGTAAAGTTCCAACAGCTGTTGCTAAAAAGAGAAAAGTAAATATATTATTATGTAGATAGTAGAGTGATCAGGTGTCAGTCAATCCCCGTCTTTACTGATATTAACCATAATAGAACCAAAAGTAATTACAGTTTTGAAGTTAGTTAATTACCCTGTTCATAGATAGGGCTGAAAAATAGGATAGTTAAGAGCAGCTATTATGTGTATGGACAGCTGATCAGTTCTGATATTGACAGTGTTACATTCCTAACCTTACTAGTTTATAAAACTAATAGTGGCTCACTGAATGTAGACGGAATTGGGTACTGCTGTTGGAGCATTTATTTCTTCCTTAAATACATTCCTCAGGGTGCGAGAGTGAAACTGATTCCTTAAAAGATGGAAAAGTTTTATTCTCTGTTGCTTTTCTGTGGATAAATAAACAAAACCACAGGTGGAAATTGAATGTTAGGGAGAAAAAACAGAAAGATATGTGTTATTTTCCACAGCTTTTGCTCCTAGATGTATTTTAGCATGTGATATCTTAGTCTTTGAAAATAATGCAGAATAAGAAGGGTCAGCCAGCTTTAAAATTATCAGCTTTGGAGCTGGTGCTCTTGCAGACTTTGAGATAGTCACAGGGTATTTAATCAGCCCTTCTTTAATTCTTTGCATAATACTTTTGATGTTTAGTTTTTCAGGTGCATTGTTACATTTCATGTCCTAAACTTCTGGCAATAATTTTCTTTTCCAGCATGAATTAAAAGCGCTCATCTGTCACAGCTAAAACCCCAGAATTGGTAGAGGTGGTTTATGTTGGTTTTCCTTCTATAGGTTTAGCAAATTAACTTCTGCTTGAAAAAGGACCATTATAAATTCGCCTAGTTGTCTGGTTCTGAGGACGCAAATGATTAACTGCTGTTTTAATGTAAACAATGTAGCTTCCTGATGTGCGGCGTCTTCCACTGCACTTTGGTGTGTGCCCGGAATAACCAATTCTGTAGTGACATATTCTGGCACACACCAAATACACTTTGTGAAACAAGACTAACTGAAGATTTCAGAGAGATACAGTTGAACTCCCCATTTTTTTTTTTCCTTAGTGATATTTTCTAAATAATGGAAATTGGCAGAGCCAGAATTGAAGATCACAGTGTAATGAAAGAGAAGAAAATACAACTTGAAAACAAACCCAAACATCCTTAACATGCTGTATTAGCCAATAAATGTTCTGTAGTCATTCGATTTTCAGCAGTTGGATAGAAAAATTTAAGATGTATTGCATTGGAGAGAAAAAAAGTGCTACTTTGTAATTGTAAAAGCCAGGAGAGAGTACAGGGATCAGGCATTGCCTTAAACTGGGTATATTTGGGTTTTTTTTCATTTGCTAATAAAAGCAAGACTTGACAGCTATAGTCAAAAAATTATGGATAGGCAATTGAAAGCTGAATGTGTCATCAAGACCTGTTGATACCAAATTGAATTTGGAGGAATTTAATGAAGAGGTTAGGTCTGAAATGAGTTTCCTGATACCACAGTATCACACAGTATCACAGTATGCTAGAGATTGGAAGGGACCTCAAAAGATCATCTAGTCCAATCCCCCTGCTGGAGCAGGAACACCTAGATAATGTTACACAGGAATGTGTCCAGGCGGGTTTTGAATGTCTCCAGGGAAGGAGACTCCACAGCCTCCCTGGGCAGCCTGTTCCAGTGTTCTGTCACCCTCACTGAGAAGAAGTTTCTTCTCAAGTTTAAGTGGAACCTCTTGTGTTCCAGTTTGTACCCATTACCCCTTGTCCTATCATTGTTTGCCACTGAGTAGAGCCTGGCTCCATCCTCGTGACACTCCCCCTTTATATATTTATAGACACTAATAAGGTCACCCCTCAGTCTCCTCTTCTCCAAACTATAGAGACCCAGCTCCCTCAGTCTTTCCTCATAAGGGAGATGCTCCACTCCCTTAATCATCTTAGTTGCCCTGCGCTGGACTCTCTCCAGCAGCTCCCTGTCCTTCTTGAACTGAGGGGCCCAGAACTGGACACAATATTCCAGATGTGGTCTCCCCAGGGCAGAGTAGAGGGGAAGGAGGACCTCTCTCGACCTACTAACCACCGCCCTTCTAATACACCCCAGGATGCCATTGGCCTTCTTAGCCACAAAGGCACAGTGTTGGCTCATGGTCATCCTGTCGTCCACTAGGACCCCCAGGTCCCTCTCCCCTACACTGCTCTCTAACAGGTCGTTCCCCAACCTATTCTGGAACCTGGGGTTGTTCCTGCCCAGATGCAGGACTCTACACTTTCCCTTGTTATATTTCATCCAGTTATTCCCTGCCCAACTCTCCAGCCTGTCCAGGTCTCGCTGGATGGCAGCACAGTCTTCTGGCGTGTCAGCCGCTCCTCCCAGCTTAGTGTCATCAGCAAACTTGCTGATAGTACACTCAATTCCCTCATCTAAATCATTGATGAATATATTAAATAATACCGGTCCCAGTACTGACCCTTGAGGCACTCCACTAGTTACAGGCCTCCAACTAGACTCTGCCCCATAGACTACAACTCTCTGGCTTCTCTCCTTCAGCCAGTTCGCAGTCCACCTCACTACCTGATCATCCAGTCCACACTTCCTCAATTTAGCCGTGAGGGTGCTGTGGGAGACTGTGTCAAATGCTTTGCTGAAGTCAAGGTAGACCACATCCACCGCTCTGCCATCATCCATCCACCGCGTTATTTCCTCATAAAAGGCTAAGAGATTGGTCAAACATGATTTCCCCCTGGTGAAGCCATGTTGACTGCCCCTCATAACCCTCTTATCCTTGATATGCCTTAAGATGGCACCAAGGACAAGGTGTTCCATCACTTTCCCAGGGATGGAGGTGAGGCTGACCGGTCTATAGTTACCCGGGTCCTCCTTCTTGCCCTTTTTGAAGACTGGAGTGACATTTGCTTTCCTCCAGTCCTCAGGCACCTCTCCCGTTTCCCAAGACTTGGTAAAGATGATGGAGAGCGGTCTAGCAATGACTTCCGCCAGTTCCCTCAGCACCCGTGGGTGCATCCCATCTGGACCCATGAATTTATGGATGTCCAGATTGCTCAACTGATCTCTAACCCATTCCTCATCGACTAAGGCAAATCTTATTTAAATTGGTACCAAGGAATAGAAAGGCACAATGCATGTGTTTAAAACAGCATTTTGAAAGGAAAAAAAATTGTGGGTGATCCTAGCACAGAAACATTAATATGTTCTTTTTTTCTTTTTTTTTTTTTCCCTACTTCCAGGTAAATCAGCTGTGATAATAACGATACCCATTTAAAATGTTTTTAATAAAATTTTGTAGAAAGTAGCACACTATCAGTAAAGGGGTGGTGGTGGGGGGAGAAGCATAGCATAGCAGAATCATCTGGACAAGGCAACACACAGAGAAAAGCTGTCTGGTTACAGTTTGGTACATACCAGAAAACCAGAAAGAGGTGAAAGATGGGAGGCAAGATTAAGCTTGGCTGGGTATTTCTGTGGTGCGAGTCCTAAATACTTCGTTTTAATTTAAGTTTAATCAGTCTTCTGTTATTTTGGGGATTATTTCACTCATAGTCTAGCTGAGTTGTGGAAGTGTAGGTGCAGAACCCAGTTGCGCCTGCAAGTGGTACAGCTATGTGGCAGTATTTGAACTTGATAGCTTGATTTGCTACAGTCTCAGGAGTCTTTGCTTGTCGTTAACAATATCATTGACCTTTTCACAGTTGCATCTTTCATGTGTGTTCTGTCATTTAATTGCTATAGTTTGTGATACTGCTTCTCTCTTCTCAGTGTTGGCCCACCTTTCTCCTACTCAGTGCTAAAGTGTTGGCAATCACTTTAGTATACTGAAAAAAAAACCATCACATTATTATGTTCTTTGGTGGAATTGCTTTGCTGAAACTTGATTTTTGGGGTTTTGTTTTTTCTTTTTTTTTTTTTTTTAAATTTTATAGTACTGTCTATATCAGATGTTATGTGAACCTGCTTACTGAGTTTTGATTTTGAATTTTCTAAGTCACCAACATTTTTGGTGCTGTTATATCTTGACATACAGCATAAAAACATTAATGAAAGAGGGGTTTCCAGCATTGCACACAAATACAGACAGCTCAAGTGGACTAGAAGGAAATGATCAAAAATAGGTACAAGTGTATCAGATTATTGATCTTCAAAAGTTCAGTGGGCCTTTTGTCTGCAGTTTTGCCAGCTTTGCTTGCCAAGGGCTGAGTTACGCAGATATACTTTTTGTTTTAAGGGGTTAACCTTATGTGTAATATCTGTGCAGTAAACAATAATTACGTGTGTTAATGGTTACAAAGTATGCATGTATGTGTGTTGTAGTCCCAAGGCTTTGCATATATAATTATATTATTTGAATTAGTCTTAGAATGAAAATGTATTTGCTTTATATCCTTTCAAGTCTCACGCTTCTCATGCAAACAGCTGGATTTGCTTTATATCCTTTCAAGTCTCACGCTTCTCATGCAAACAGCTGGAGACTAAAAGATTTGTGTGCACTGTAAGTATCTTTTATTTTTTGACTGCGGTATTTTATCGAATTTACATTTATGTTTTTAAATACAATGTTTGTACAAAGAATGTATTTGCTTTGTAAATAACTGCCAATATTTTGATACTGAGTGTGTCAGACAGCTTCAGAGTTAAGTTGCACCTTGATCTTGTAGTAATGAGTTTTGGATACATGAAAGCTGTCTCTTTCTGCAAAAACAAGTTGTGTGCTGCATATACTGGATTTGTATTTCAGGTTGAGGCACTCATATGTGGGATCGTTTGAGATCTCACTCTTTTTTAAGTATTTATTTTCCCCATATCCTTCTTCCAGTTGGATTGCTTCCATTAACTCCATTAGAGTAAGAATCTCTGTGTTTAGTCACTTTGAAGTTGTTGCACAGCAATGCTATGAGTTCTTGTGACTTTGCGTGTGATTCGTGATCTTCTATCCTTGAATGTCCCCAAAATAGTCTAGTGGGTTATAACTGATCATGTATCAAGATCTTGTTGACACTTGAGACTTGTCCTGTCTAGCAGTAAAGATCAGGTCAGATTTAGAGTATGCCAGCATTCAAACAAAGCTGGACTTTTCACTGATTAAGTGCAAGTTGCAGCATTTTTGTGTCTTTAGACCTTAGTGAGTTTACTCCATGATTCCACACATACTTTAGTATGTGTGGAATCATTAAATATTGAAGGTGAATATAGCGAGATGGAATCTGAATCACATTAGTGAATTTTAGTATCTCTTTATTTACCTCATTTTATTCTTTGAGGATTTGTAGGCTTTTGTCACGAAAATAAAATGCATCAGTAATACTGCTGTTTGCTACTTAGCAGATACCATGAGGAAGATGGGAGATCCATCCTTTCCTGTAAACTGAATGCATTGTGGTGCTTGTTTAGTCTTTATTGGACTACTGAAATGTCACCAATACAGAAAACTATTATACAAAGTCCAAACCTCCTCTTTGTTTAGGTTACGGGGCTTTGTTTTTATATGTGTTTCCATTGTTTACCTTTCCTAGGAAATGAGGAAAAATGTGGTTCCTTTTTAATTTGTTTTTATTTTAGAAACACTGCTATGTCCTGAAAACTCTAGTAAAAATGGAGACTCTTGAGTTAAACAACAGGTTTTTTTGGTCATGTAGGATGAATACATATAGCTTAATGCAACAAAACTTTTAAAAGTAAGCTTTTTTTTCATTTTTTTTTTAAATGCTCAATGATAATTCAATTTATGTCACAGTGTGAACATAACAGCCATCTACTACCAAGACTCAGATTTCTGCCTTAGCTTAACTTTGCATGTCATTTGTCTTTAAATTCCTTGTCAATTTCCAAGTGTTTATGCTTGTCATCTCAGGGGGTGATGTACCTCTATCTGTTACAGTGTGTATGTCTATTTCAGTTTCACATCCTCCCCTAAACCTGGCAGTGTATCATTCCAGTAGTACCCAGGATTAAATGATATGTTTGATTAGGTAGGAGTGCAGAATAGTAAATGCTTTAATTCAGTTCTGCCATGTCCAAATTCTCTGTTTCATTGAGCCATCCTTGTGGGAAAGGCAGTCAGTGCTGTTTTTGCTAGAAGACATGTCTCTTTAGATATGCTGGTGTAAGCTTCTATTTAATCACTTCTTAATATTTTTTAAAACGAGTATTGAGTTAGCTTAAACAATTTTAAATAGTAGGCTTTTATTGGTCCCAGACCATTTTGTCCAAAATGGGCTATGGGATATTCATGTGCATAATCCTGTTGGCTGATTTGATGAAGCAGTAGCCTCTGATAGGCACATAATGGGAGGACTGGCAGCAGTGTTGGGTGCACACATTTTCAGCCGTAAGAGGATGTGTCTGCTAGAAATGTGCTTCTCTTAAGAGCAGGTTCCAGTAACTTTTCCTTTCCTTCTGCTAGTGATTTTCCATGTTCCAGTTTTCATTTTGCCTGAGTGCTTGGAGATGATAGATCATAGTTCTGCTGCTAGCAGTCTTTAACTTTCATGCTGGGGCAGAGTCATACCCGTTTCAGCTTCTTACACAGTGTGTTCTTGCTGAGAAGTAGAGCTCCTAAATCACCTTGGGTGTTACACAGATAAGTAGCACTTGAGAAAATAAAGCAGAATACCTGATGTGATGTGTACTTCCCAAAGTGTTGGAAGGATTGTCTGGATTACTATGTTAATACCATTTTTACAAAAAAAAAAAAAAAAATTCAACATATGTTACTGTTGCACATACTATTTCAGTTGAGGACTTTTCAGCATTTCCAAAGATACATTGAAACCTACAACACTGCATAATACTTCTTTTAGCCTTCAGTTAATAGAAGCCTCCTTTGATGAGAAGAAAACGGGGCTCAGGTGTATTTCTCTAAATCTGATGACTGTTCAGTTTTGTGTTGGTGTATCTTTTAGAACTTCAGGTTGCTTACTTGGAGAGACATATTTTAGTGCTGGTGGAGAAAACAGAAAATGCTTTTGCATTTGGTTAATCATACGTCCAATTAATCACACTTAAGCTATATCAGGTAGTTTTGTGTTTAGAAGAGTAACGTGCTTTTTGCCTTTAGTTGTCTTTTACATAGATACAGCTTTGTTTTTTTTTTATCACATGGATTTTTGTCCTCTGCTCTGTAGAAATTAGAAATATTAGTGCCATAATATAAAAAAAGTCAGAATATGATGTACTTGTGAATGAAATCCGCTTAGTATTAGCCAGCATAGCACACTCAAAAGCTAGTACTTGGAGTATGCAGATGAAATGCCTTTGCTAAGACAGGTAGTCGTGCTTTATGTTACATTTTTGCTACTGAGAACACCTTAAAAATTTGGTATTAATGCAGTGGAATTTTATGTATTATGTATTTTTCAAGCATAAAACATTAGGTAAATATCAAACAAAAATTAAACATACTGGTTTAAAGTTCAAAGGCTTGTAGTCTTACCAGTGATGAAGCCCAATGGAAGCTTACATTCACGAGTGGGTACTTTTAGTATGTGAAAAATGTTTGCTAGTTAATTATAGGCATTGCTGCTAATGCAAACAAATCTTATCTGTGCTGTTACCTGTAGTAACTTACTCTTTCAGGTTTGGTAGAAGCACACCTAGACAGAATTCTTTTCCAAAATGCTTCTTAATTGTCTTAAACCATATAGCATTGCTGAACTTTGTCTTTTTACTTTAGCAGATCTCTTTGTGTTTCTTTTGAGATCAAATTTTATGTTAATATACTCACCAGGATATATGATAGGCTTGCTGAATTGTAATTCAGAGCATTGCGTCTTGTCTTCCGTACTTCCTGTCTTAGTGTTAATATAATAAAAGTGAAAGTTTTGTGTTTCTTATACTTCAGAATAAGCTTCATAATATTATCTTTGGATTTGAGTGCAAGCTTGATTAGCACCAAGTTGTTTGATGCTGGGTGTTGAGTAGCAAAGCTCTTACCTATTGAAATGACAATTAAGTCTTTTCATAAAAATGCAAATATTTTGTGTTTTCCATATAGTGTTCAGAGCTTCAGGCTTCATAAAGTATCATTAAGGGCAGAGAAAAATTTGGGTTGTCTGTTTTGATCTGAAACAATAATGAAATAGTTGTTCAAAGTAACTTGAAAGGTAATCTTGTAAACATTGACAGAACCAAGAGCTACCATATTTTGGCATTTATACAATACTACAGAATAGTAAGGAAATACAACCAAGAACCTTGATCAAAATACTGGAGGTCACACCAGTGGATTTGGTTTTTGACTGTATTTCTGATTCACTCTTTCTTTGATAAATTGCTTCAGCTTCCTGTGTCACAGTTTTGGCGTCTATAAAATGGGGCTACTGTCAGTCTATGTACCTAAAAATGTATTTTAAAATTTTAATTCATCTTCAAGAATTTTAACATAGCCTGATGGATGTTGTATATAGTTCTGTTTACTGTAAGGTGTTTGGAGAATTCTGTTTGCTGGGTAAGCAGCATGTTGAGACATCGATTGAAAGTTACATTGGCTCATTCTGCGGAGTTTGACGTAGTCAGTCCAGAAATATATAGAGATTTTTTCTACATACAAATGAACTGGACTCACCATCTTTTCATGGAGTGGCTTCATCAAAAGCTGGTTTTCTACCCTGGAAAATCAAGAGTAGTTTTTAAATGTGCTTAGGGTGCAAGATAACATGTGCTCTGCATTGGGAACAGAAGCTGGCTCCATTTCAGTTTTAAACTAGAGCATTCCAAATGTCACAGTAAGCTAGTGCTAAGGGACTTGGACTTGGGAAGAGCCAGCTTGACATAAATGAGTGTTCATTTGACAAAGGGGATCTATTACTGCTTTTCTGAGTAAGGGTTGTCTTTTAATGTCTGCTATCATGGTGGTGCTGGCTTGGATCAAAGTTTCGTAGTACTTTAAAGCTAGACCTTCATCATGAGATGATTTGTACTTTTTCAATGGGAAATTCTGAAGTACAGTTTAAAATATGTGAAGGTTTCACATGCCTTGAAGCATTAAGTCTCACTGCTGTCATTGGTTCTGAAGCAGCATTGACTAAAGAAGGTGTGTGTATCTCTGCCAAAATAGCCATGTAGAAAGCAATTCCTAAACTGAGCACTGTGACCTAAATGGTGTCTTAACTGCTGTGAGTTAAGGGACAATGGTGTTTTGATATTGCTCCCTGAAGGAAAATTAGAGCTATGTGCTTGTGCCCATACACCAGAGTTAAGTAATTCTTCAGAAAGGAGTGCCAAAGCATCATTTGATTTGACACTGTGTGCAGTGGAACATTTTGAAGAAGTAAGTTACAAGGAAGCAGCTGCAGTTTTTCTTTTGCCCACTTCTTAATATATAAATTCATATTAGGAGTGACTCAAGGCATAGCTTCTTCCATACACAGAATATGGCCTTGGAAATGGTCCTCTAGTCTTTAGCTTAATATAAATCAGAAAAATTATTGATCAGTGTACTGAGGGAGGCATTGCACCTTAAGGCTTCAGTTGGTGCATAATGTCTAGTGAAAATTGATAGGTGGAGCAGTAGCTAGATAGCTTTCCAAATTACAGCTATGTGAACACTTCACAGGAAGGTCATCACTGCCATTTGAAATTCAACAGTGCTTTTACGTCTTGTTTCATTTCATTTCATTTCATTTCATTTTATTCCTGTTGATAGTTACACCACCACAGCAATTTCAAAGCAAGCCTCATGTATGTTTCACTGTCCAGTGAGATCATCTTGGTGATGACAGATTGAGCACTTGATCCCAGGCCTTACTTGAATATATGAAATTACATATTGAAGCATCCTCACAGAATTAAATTATCAGTTTCTGGTGGCATGTAGTTAAGGGGAAAAGTAAAGAGTTTCCGGCTCTTACAGAGTCTGTAGACAATATGGGGAGGAGGTGAAGACACAGGAATGACAGGACACACAACTTGACAGAGGTCTTGATGCTGATTTTGTAAGAAAAAAAGTATAGGGTTTTGTCAAAGGTCTGATTCTCTTCCATCATCTTCGCTAGAGGGCTGATTTCAATGGAAGGTGGAGGGAACAAGTATCCACTAGATATGAATGAGAATTAAGGATTGTGAAGATTCTTGTCACCTGGGAGAGAGGAGTCCTTGATGTAGAGAATTTGACTGTTAGAAAGTCTAGCAATGTAAGTTCTGGTGCACCTGAAGAGTAAAAAAAGGGGATATAGACTATTAATAAAGCAGTTAAAAGCAGTATTGTATTTTTTTTCTAAAATGTAATTAATAATGGGGCAGTGACAAAAATATTCAGGTGACACAAATATCAGAAAGCTCTAGTACTTACTGCTGAGTTTTTTTGCCAAACCTATGAACTTGTGGAAGTAATTGCTTGAAGTACAGAGAACACAGATTTACTGACTTTATTCAACTTTTAATAACAGCAAATGCAGAGACTGTATTTTCTTCAGATCAGTTTGAGTAGTTCTGTTTTTTATTTTAGAAATAAAAACATTCAGGATCTGGTGGTTCTTTTTTTGAATGATAAGCTAGAATCAATCCATTCAGTTGTATTATCATGTTTTAGTACTTTAACAAATAGGAAAGTTCTCTGAGGCAAAACATTTAGGCTATTTGACCCTTGCCCTCTTTTCACTTCAGGGAATAAGGAAACTCACTGAATTTGGCTTAGTTTTTTGCTTGTAGTTTTGCTTGTATTTATTTCCTTCCTCAGTACTTACATAAATAGTGATCACATGATAATTAATCATGTATGTAACAAATTACATATGGGAGGATGCGCAATGCTATTTTTTTTCATGTTTCAAATGGAGTGAAAGTGTAAGAGACACTGTATGTTTGTATTTCAATGTAAACATTTAATGCAACTTGCATAGCTACTTTGTTCTTAAGACCAAAAAATCCTAATCTAACAAAACCAAGAAGTTAGCTCATATCTAATTTTGTCAATAGACTTCTTTAAGAAAATAAAAATTGCAATTCAAGATGTGATTAGAGCACATTTACTGTTTCTTGCTTGCACCCTAGAAACAAATTTTTAGGTTTCTATTATGCAAAGTGATATATAAACATACAGCAAGTGATATTTCCCACCTCAGTATTCACATTTACATACAAGCAAGTGTTGTAGAAATCAAATTGATCTGATAATAGGATCCTCCATTGAAAATATACATATCGTTTGAAAAAAAAAGTAGCATTTAAATGAAAAGTGCAATAAACCAACTGTTAAGGACTTAAGTTCAAAATCTGTCCCTTATGGGAAAAATGGAGAAGGAACAGTGGTAAAGAGTAGTGAACAATGTAGATGTATTCCCAATTCAAGAATATACGCATTCTTGCTAAAAGTGCATGGTGCGTAAGATTAAGATTGTTATTTTAATGGCTCTCTAATGATGGCTTTCCTTGGTAATGGAAATTGTAGTACTTCTGAGATATCACAGTTTCAATGTCTATAAAATGGGGTGTAAAAGAGTATGCTTTTTATCTTTTTAAAGCTAGATTATGTGTGTTTTAAAAGCAAGCACTCTATAACCATTTCATCCAGTCAGTACTTCCTCTTAAAAATGAAAAAGTATTTTGCCAAATTATGATACTTGTGTAATGTGGTACTTGAGGTATGTTATGAGCAGTTTTGAACCTTGGAGGGGACCTCTGTAGTTCCAGCAAAAACTAGGTTCCAAAATATACCTTGTCAAGCAGGGAAAGCTAAATGGCTTTGGTGCGGGTGCATTGGACAAGGTGCGGGTGTACCTGTGGGAGTTGGTACTGCTTGAAGGGTTTCCTGGTCTTCAAAGGAGTGCGGCAGGGATGTTCAGTGCCTACTTCTCAGTCTGAGGGTTGTGCTGTGGCAGTCTATGATTGTGAGGGACTAGGTATGGATATCAGGTGTTAGTTTTCACCCCTGGGAGTATATGTGGCAAATAAAAGGTATTAAGAGGAAACAAGTGGAGAGAGGAGAAATTACATTTCCAAATTTGCGCTACACTGCCAGAGGTGATACTGGGCTCTGAAATGCTTCTGCCTTGTGCTGAACCAAGACAAGTTCAGAACTGTAGGATTTTCATATGTGGAGAGAGTTCTGTTTGCAGTTCTTCTTTCCCTGACTCTAGTTTTGTCAGAGGAAGGCAAGAAGGTTAATTTTGTGTGAATTTAGTAGGTTTCCTATTTGAAAATAGTGCAGCTTAACAGGCGTACCTACAGTCCAATGCCTGGAGTTTTGTTCTGAGAGCTGCACAAACACATGGCAAAGAGATAATGTCCTTAAGTGCTTTTAGGATTTAAATAAAAAGTTTATAATAAGTATTTTTATTTTCTGAAAGTGCTTTCTGGGAATTATTAGGTTCACTATAACCTGTTTTCATGAAACGAGGGCACTCTAAATGAAAGTTGAAGCTGTTTGTTTAAACATATAGTTCATGAAAGACTACATTGTTTTCAATATAATTTAGTTTTCCTTCATTCGTATAGTGCATTAGTGGTTTTAAGTGCAGTGGTAAGTAAGCCTGTATATAAGGAATAAGGACATAAAGTTCCTGGGTCCTTGCCTTACCCGATATGCATGTGTAGATTTCCTTTTTCTACTTCATCTCTTTGTTTCACGCCACCTTTCCAAAGGTTTCCTTTGTGTTTTATCCCTGAAGTATGTATCAAATGGAATGGTACTGGCCTTCAGTTTTACTTTTCAAAATGCAACACTAACAATGAGATTGAAGTTGGGTTTTCTCTGGTTTAAGAGGAGATGCAGAGTTGTAGATAATGCTTGGAAGATCAACTTCCAGTTCCTTGCTGAAATTACAAAACTGCATTTTACTTTCTACCCGAAACCTAAACATGTTCTTCTTTATATTCCAATACAAAAAATCATACTTCTTGAACTGGTATACTTGCTTTCAGCTAAGTTAACCAAATGGTTATTTTTCTGCTTGATAACTATTAGTTTTAGAGGAAGCTTCAGCATGTAAACTTGTGAAATGTTCATTTTGCCATTTCTGCACTCTTATTAGAGGTGGTAGAAGAGCTAGCAAATGTGATGCTTGTCTTATTGCTTGTAAAATGAGAACCATATGAACTGTTTCAAAATTTATGTTTGTATTCTGGTTCTTTATTGTTTAGGTTTTTGCCCATTGGTACCTATTATCAGGGTCTTCATTACTTCTTCAGTATTACTGTTTTTTTAAAAGAGTATGTAATTAGTGTTTTTCTTCACAGGGAGAAGAGAGTTTATTCAAAGATTAAAACTTGAAGCAACCTTGAATGTGCATGATGGATGTGTAAGTCACTTTTGCTTGTTAAAAGATGTTAAATTGTGATTTTGTTGCCACAGTAATATTTCCTCAACTTAAAAGTACAAATACCATATATCAAGGCTGAACTGGGAAACACTGTTTGTTGAGATCTACATCTGAATTCTCTAGATATTTTTCTTCTTAAGCATCTGACACTTTACCTTTGAAGCAAAACAAAATACCATTCCTGTACATTAATATTGTGGCCCACTGCTGAATGAATTAATCTTCTGTGCCAGGAAAACACATGTTTATCTTTTCTGTTAGAACTCACCTTAAATCTTTAAATGGAATCTGTAATAGTTTTGTGCTATGTTAATATATATATATATATTTATTTTTTTTTTTTTTACTTTAAAGCTATGTTAGTATTTTGAATGATTTATTCTCCAGGTCTAAAAAGCATATTATCAAGTACTTCATGCTTATTTAAAGAGACAATAAAATCCAAAATTGCCATCCAGAGGGCACCTTAACATGCAGGAGGGGTGGCCAATGCCAACCTCATGGAGTTCTACAAAGCAAAGTGCAGGGTCCTGTACCTGGGTTGGGGCAATCCCAAACACAGCTACAGATTGGGCAGAGAAGAGATTCAGAACAGCCTGAGAAGGACTTGGAGGTGTTGGTTGATAAGAAACTGAACATGAGCTGGCTTCAGTGTGTGCTTGCAGTCCAGAA
The DNA here is from genome assembly GCF_034315485.1 of Pezoporus occidentalis. NCBI lineage: Eukaryota > Metazoa > Chordata > Aves > Psittaciformes > Psittacidae > Pezoporus > Pezoporus occidentalis. Next base: position 139,529 of record NW_026915679.1, on the reverse strand, counting down.
ACCATCCATGTGCTGGGCTGCATCAAAAGCAGCACCACCAGCACATCAAAGGAGTTGATCCTGCCCCTCTACTCGGCTCTTGTGGGACCCCACTTGGAGTACTGTGTGCAGTTCTGGTGTCCCCACATAATGAGGACATGGAGCTGTTGGAGCAAGTCCAGAGGAGGGCCACAGGGATGATAAGGGAGTTGGAGCACCTCCCATACAAAGACAGGCTGAGAAAGTTGGGGCTGTTCAGCCTGGAGAAGAGAAGCTGCATGGAGACTTCATAGCAGCCTTCCAGTATCTGAAGGGAGCCTACAGGAGTTCTGGACAGTATCCCTTATGAAGAGTCTGTAGCGACAGGACAAGGGGGAATAGGTTTAAACTTAAACAGGGAAACTTCAGGTTATATATAAGGAAGAAGTTCTTTACTATGAGGGTAGTGAGGCATTGGAACGGGTTGCCCAGAGAAGTGGTGAAAGCTCCACCCCTGGCAGTGTTCAAGGCTAGGTTGGACAGAGCCTTGGGTGACATGGTCTAGGGTAAGGCATCCCTGCCTATGGCGGAGGGCTGGAACCAGATGCTCTTAAGGTCCTTTCCAATCTGAACCATTATACGATTCTGTGAAAAATAACCTTCCCTGAAAGACAATAACATAACTTGAAATATTGCTTAAGCACTTACTGAAAGTGGTCCAAATACTGAAAGTCATATTCTACTAGGTACAGGGCAAAGAGATTGCCGTATTGTCTTTGGCAAACAGCAGAAATTTTTGATGTTTAAAGCATTGTCTTTGTTGTACAAGATACCTGAAAAGCGAAAGGATGCTAGATGTCCTATAAAAAGTGTAAATTTTCTACTATAATGTGTATTTCAAAAGATGTTCAAATGTAAAGACTTCTCTTGAGTTACTTGCACTTGTATGTTTAAATTAAGGTGTTATAATTGTTAATTAGCACAGTACTTTTGAAGGAAAAGTGTTAATGAAATCTAGCCTTTTGGCTTGAGAGCAGACGTATGATTTTTGACTTACATATGCTTTTGAGGGACTGCAAAGGCTGGAAAAGGCAAGGATTAGAATTGCTGTATGTAAAAATTCAGCTGCTTTTGTTGTACTAGCTACCATTAAGTTTAATGTTCTGCTACAGATGGTGTTTGACTTAAAACAAAAATCAAAGCATTAATTGCCCAGTCTTTTTCAGGAAATGTTTTAAGAATGACAGTGTAAGGTCTCTTCAACCCCGAACTATTCTATGATTCTATGTATAGAAAGTTATTTATCAGGTTTTGTATTAAAGTTTGTAACAGTGATTTTTAATATAGAATTTCTTTTCTATACTTAAGCTGAAATTTTTCAAGTTGCTTTGCCTGAAGTTCGTTGGGTTTTTTTAATAATTTTTTCTTTATTTTGTAAAAATAGTCATTTTTTCTTGTAACACAGGGGACATGACGATAGTATTTATTCGCTGCTAGTTAAAAATTGGCTGAATTTGTTCTCTGTTAACCTCCTCTGTGTCATGTAACAGAGATTGTAAATTTGGTGTTATCTGGTATTGCTTGGGCCACCTGGTGGATAATGTATTTGAAAATTCATTTTGAATTGACTGCATTAGCTTTTAAAGTATGCTTTAACATGTAGCCTAACTTTATTGGTTTAGTGGGTGGAAAATGTTTAAACTGTGAACTTGTAGCACTATATGTAGGTGTTTAAAATAGTGCTACAATTTGAAAACTGTTTTTAGAAATTAAATTTTACTTGGAACTATTCACCTTTAAAGAATGGGATATTAGGAGTTCTTACCTCATTTACTATGTGGTGTTTTTTTGAATAATCTTTTATAGCTAACAACAATTCAGTAGAATTTCTTACTTCTTCCTTAGGAAAAAAATCAGTGAAATAAAAGTAATTGAAATTACAATGCTCTTGCTGATTAAAATGCTTATGCCATCAATGGGAAATGATCATGACTAATGTCTTACCCCCTCCCCAGCTGCTGAATCAGCGTGTATTTCATATGGGAGGAATGAATGCCATAGGTGTACTCATAAGGTGTTACTGGATTTGGTTATCTTGGCGTGGTTGGTTTTTTTCTGGAGGGCTGGAGGGTGGGGCTTAGCTTGTTGGGGGGGGGCGGGGTGTGTGTTGTGTTTTTAAGTTAAAATATTTGCATTCTTCTGTGGAATAAGTTGTGACTTGTATTTTCTATACAAAGCAAGCTGTGTAATTGGACACGGTGGACAACTTAAGGCAAGATTTTTTTTTTTTTTCTAATTGAGGATAAAAGTAAATTCCAACTTCCTACCTACCATTTGATCTATGTTACACGAAAGAGAGATCCTGTGGCAAATACAACTATGTATAATCATACTTAGGTACAGTATCTTTGTAAGGGATAGTTCTATTAATTACTTCAAGTGTATGTGCTTATGTAGCAGTACTATTATCCTAGTACCTTTTTGTTTTGAGTATGTTCATCTCTGAGTTTAGGTACCATTGTCTTTGAAATAGTACAGTTTTCCACTTCATTTGAAGGCACAGTTTCTAGCAATAGTATGTAAAGTAATTAAATTAGTTTCCTGAATCATTGATGTCTGCTTGTAGCCTTCCAGTGGTCTTGTTGAAAGATTCACATTGTGCAATTCAGTGAGGTCATATGGATGCCAGAAGTTGCCATTTTCCGTGTATATTCTAAAGGAAGCATAAGGTGATGGCGAAATCTAGAGTTAGGTGAAATGCTTTCTGTATGAAGTCTCTAAATCCAAGGGAGAAATGTTGGAATAGAATCAATTTGGACCAGCAGCGATGAAGTGGGAGGAAAATAGAGGGAAAAGCAACTCTTAAGTTATATCAAATCGGAGTAAATGTATTGCTTGTTTTTTCTCCCAATTCTGTTTCCTGTGAAAGCTGAGGAAGGTGGAACTGCGGAACTCAAAGGTGTATGGAGCTTTTGACATGAGCAAATACTACCTTTTGAAATAAAGGAAAAAATACTAGCTGGAGGAATAACTTCTCATGTCTATGTGTAGACAGTTCAGTAACAAACAAATATCCTATGTGCCATGCGTCTCCTTCAGGGTGGCTGTTGTGGTTTAAACCCAGCCAGTAACTCAGTACCATGCAGTTGCTTGCTCACCCCCGCTTCCCTTCCGCTTCCAGAGTGGAATGGAGAGGAGAATCGGAAGAATGTAAAACCCATGGGTTGAGATAAGAACAGTCTAATAACTAAAATAAAGTAAAATATAATGATAATAGAATACCAATAACAACAATAATGATAACAATAAGAAACAACAAAAGAAGAAATGAAAGCTCAGAAAACACAAGTAATGCACAGTACAATTGCTCACCACCTGCTGACTGATACCCAGCCCCACCCAAGCAGCAATTGGTCCCTTTTGGGTGACTCCCCTCCAGGTTCATGTACTGGGCATGACATGCTGTGATATGGAATACTCCTTTGGCTAGTTTTCTAGTTGGTTCTTATTTCACAGTTTATTCTAATAGTGGGCTTACTACTACGGAATGAGACATGCGAATTTTTATTTTTTTTAAAACCTGCTCATATCGAGCATCTGGTTTTAGTGCTCCATATGCATGTTGATTGGGGTTATTCAGTGTTTGTCAATAGGTTGTACTGAACACCAAGAAATGTGGTGTATTGACTGCTCACTTACTAGAAGGTCAGTGAAGTCAGTGTCTTCTGTAAAAAAAAACAAAACAAACAAACCAAGGCTTATTCCAGTGAAAGACTCTGTTGCTAGTAATGTTGAGAAGGTGATCTGGTACAGAATAAAAAGCCTGTTTAGTTATAGACCTTTAATATACATTTGGTTATGTCATCTTAAGGATTTTTTGTGAAGCAACTTTAGCCTGGGTGGGGTGTATTGAAATTGCTCAACTGAGACAATCAGTGCAATGAAATCAGAATTTAGGAGGAGAATGATTGATGTCTTGTGTAGGCTTGTGACACTGTAATTTAGATAATTATATCCTCTTTCCATCTTTTGCTTTCTCTGCTACCCTGCCATTCAGATTTTGGTTTTGCACGCATACCCACACATCTACCCTGCTTAATTGTTTAATTTTTGTGCTAGTTGTTCTTTCTGACATTGTATTTTTTATTTTTTTTTTTAGCAGCTTCCTTGTTTTTTTCAGTATTTTGCTCTTGTTTCTATTCTTATATCCTTGTATCAGCATTTTGGGTTTTTCTAGGGCAGTAGTAGTATTTTTCTGCCTGAAAGGAAATGTAGATGAAAATGAACTTCCTTGGGTTTTGTGTTTGCACTAGCTGTAGTACTGTGCTGTGTTTGACAGGGCACCTTACTTCAGTGGTAGGTGGATCTGGTGGCTAACGGAATGCATGGTTCTTTGTGATTGGCAGCCAGGGTTATAAAATCATAAAAGCAGCCATGCAAGGTCATACGAATACTCAGTCAAGCCTGAAAACTTGGTGCTGAATGGCCAGTACTAATTTTTGAGGAAAGCTGAGACAGTTGAAACAAGCAGGTAGTCTTGAAAGGTATTCTAGAGAACACATCACACTGTAATGGACAGAGGGAGGTGAAAGTTACGTTTTTGTTCCTGATCATTTTTTGTTTTTCTTTGATGAATATATATTTTCCCATTTCAAGTGTTTAGAACATTCCATGACAACGAATTCCAGTTTTATTAAAATGCTATGTGGTCGTTTTATTGAAGGCCTTCCATTTCCTGTACTGTAAAGATCCACAGAAAATTGTTTCATTTTCCATGTCATTCATGATTTCATACGCTTCTGTCATAACCCCTCCCCAGAGTAGTACAAATTAGTTGCTTCCTGCAATAGAAGGTGTTTGATATCTATGATCATCCTAGTAATTAATTTTTGTAATTTCTCTTTTTACATGGGCAGTAAGAGATATGGAGAATATGGGAGTGGGATATGAACCTAAACTGCAGAGTGTGCAAGACACAAATTTGCTAGGCATGGATGTGTATACACTGACAGAATGATGTTTGCTTTTCTATGCATTTCCTAATGATTCCTAATATTATTTGACTGTTGCTTGAACATTGAGCTAACTCTGCCATAGGCATATCTGTTGTAACACAAAATCTCTCTTAAAAGTTCCTCAATGAGTATGTCAAGATGTTGCCCATATGATCCACATAAAAAAGCTAATTCTGATTTTGCAACTTTGTCTAGTTAAGGACCCTAACTAAATTTGTGATTAAAATTGTAACTAAAGCAAGTGTATTTATTTTGAACAAAAAGATTTTTGTCTTTTGGGCTCAGAGTGAGACATTTGAACCAAAAAAAGGGCGAAGAAAAGAACAAAGTGGGATTTTAACTGATTATGTAGTTCACTCTGATACATTACCCTGAGGCAGTTATTCTGCCAGCAGAATATAGCCAACAGAAGATGTTGATGGCTGCAGTTTGACACTTAAAGCTATTTTAGAGGCTACTTGAAATAATAATGATCATGCATGCAATCTTTGCTGCTTGTGCATGAGCTGCTGCTTGAACTCATGTTACTGTAAGGATACTTTCTGAGCTTCCTGGATTTTGAGTGCTTTTACAGCTTTATTTTATTGACATGTTATTAAACAGTCCTGTGAAAAGAAGAATTGATAAGGAAATATACAGTAAAGTTCTCCCAATGCAATTCTGTACCTCTTTGGAGGATTCTTGTTTTCCCAGCATACTCACACTTCTCAAAAGGCATCTGGGATGGATTCTGCAGTGCTTTTCACATGATCCCTGAGAAGGTGTGGTCACTGAAAAGTACACAAAGAAATGGATGGTCACAATCTGGGTATGGTGAAGATACAGTAAGGAGGGGATTGTGATGCCTTCCGGTTCAAATTTAGAGAGCTCTGGACTAGATTTGAAACATTAAAGCACCTGAATATGTAAAATTTTGGCTACTGAGGCCTTTCTGGGCAAGCTTAATAGCTTAATTTACCTGATGGATTCCTCAGGTGCAGCGGAAGTATTGAGATGTCAGAGGTGAAGCAGGTGATTGATTCCCTTATCAATTTGTTTTAAAAACACACATTTTTTTTTTTTTTTGGTGCTAGCTGCTTAGAAACAACATTATTTCAATTGAATTTGTTAACTCCTATTTGTGTAGTGTTGGATGGGTATTGATGATTTAATATTCTGAAAGTCAAATTAATGTAAGTCTAAATTAATTTGTTGTTCATTCACACAGGTGAACACAATTTGCTGGAATGATACAGGAGAGTATATTTTGTCTGGTTCGGATGACACCAATCTGGTAATTAGTAATCCCTACAGCAGAAAGGTAGGCTTGTTTCTGGATAGTCAATAGGTTTAAAATAAGATTATTTTTCAAGATATTGAGACATTTTTCAAGGTATTTTTCAGATATTAGTTGTTACCTGACAAAGATAACATCAGGCACTTTATAGTGTTTATAAGTGTGAATAAAACTTCACAGTGCTTTAAAGCCTTAGTATTCTAATCCCTTGTGACATAGGTATTATCCCATTTTGCGGTATGTGGTCTAGCACAACAGGGACATGGTCTCACAATAGATTAGTGTCAGAATTAGGAATAGGATTCAGTCATTCTTGTGAAATCTTATAGTCAGATAAATAGTTTTCTGTTTCATTTTAGTTTTAAAATATTGTATTAGCTTTTGCTGTATGTAATATACTGCGTTGTCTTTCTGTAATGTGGTTGAAGTGCCAATCTTGGTTAAAATACTTTATTACCATTTGAAATTACATAGCCTTGTGTGTGCATTTGTGTGGCTAAAGAAGAATTTGAACTAGAATAGGGGAAGCAGTCTTATAAAGGGGAAAGTATTGTAAAGGTCTCTGCTTTTCCACTTCTGCACTCACATGGGTTGTGCTGCAGTTGAATAGCTTCCAGTAATGTCAGCTAGCATCCATCACATACTAGCAGTGTCCACACCTTCCTTTTTAAGGAGCTGCTGATAGTGTGATAAAACAGATGCTCTGAACTGTGTCCTCCAATGGTGGGGATGCGTGCAGCAATGTTCAAGTGAACTCTCCTTTCTTCCGCACTTTCTCAGAGGTTGAGAACTAAACCTTGAAGACATGCTGAGAAAGTAAACGGGGAAGGGGGAGATCAAATATGTGACTGGGATGGTGGAAGAGAGTTTGAATAGAAAGTTACGGAGGCAACAAAATTTTGCCTTCCTGAAGAGCTGTGCTTTGACTGGAGGTAAAGCTCTGCCAACTTTTATTGTATGTATATTTCAGGTTATATAGATAGACTATTAATCTTTTTTGGTTTGTTTTGTTTTTTGTTTTGTTTGTATGTGTGTAAATTGTTCAAAAGATGTGAAATAGCACTCCTGATATACTAGATGTAAGCTTTCACTGACAGAGAAATTTCATCTGCATAATGTTTTCTTTGAATTGAGTGGGAATTTTGAAGTAATTTTTATACTGTAAACAACTTAGTTATCTTTTTCCTATTAGCGGTGAAAATACAAATGGTTAGTTTAAATGCTGCAGGTGGGAGAAATAAGGTAACAAGGGAATGTTCACTAGTACAGAGGTTTTTTCAGTGTTGGTAGACTATTAAGAAGTATGTTAGGAAATACAAAGAATCATCACAAAGCATTTAAAACCAGCTATGATGATGAAGTAAATTATATGCTTCTCTGCTGTATTGTAGATGAATGACACTTACTAAGTCTAGTCTTAGTTTATTGCCCTTAAACCATGTTCTTAAATGCTTATTTATTTTTGACTGGTTTCAAAGTCAAAAATATGGTTCTCTCTCTTAAAGTGAGTTCTTTTTAAGAGTCCCATCAATTTTTAAGCTCTTTAAAGTTGGCTTGTATTACAATGTCTTATTTTCTTGACCCATGATATTTCAGATCTTCTAAATCTCTCCTCACTGACTGGACCAGTGTTTTACTTGGAAAAAAACCTGATGTGATATGTAACTAGCGTTTTACAAAACATAGGAGTTGCATTCCAGTCCTTCCATTTTGCAGACTGCTTTGTTCAAGTGCATGAGTGAATATCTTCTGTAGAACCGCCTTATTCTTAGAAGAAATCTGGTATAAAACCAGCTTCTTCGTTCTGTTGTATTAAACTGTAGATTACTAGCAGCCTGTACATTCTTGATGTTCTATAGTACTTGAGTCTGTATTATTTTCCCATTTGTTATTTGCTTTGACAGTATTAACCTGATACAGCATTCTTTTTGCTTTCTTCCTTAGGTTTTAACAACCATTCGCTCAGGACACAGGGCCAATATTTTTAGTGCAAAATTCTTACCATGCACCAATGACAAACAGATTGTATCTTGTTCTGGAGATGGAGTCATTTTTTACACTAATATTGAACAAGATGCAGAGACCAACAGACAATGCCAGTATACGTGCCACTATGGAACTACCTATGAGGTACCTCACAAAAGTATATGATAATTTTAAGATAGGTGGAACACATTTTTCCTTGTATTGTTGCCCAAGATTTTAACCAGATGTCTGAGAGCTTTATTTCAGTGAGAATTAAAGAACCTTTTTTTTAGCTTTTTTGTTTGTTTTGTGGGGGTTTGGTTTTGGTTTTGTTTTTTAAATCTTAGAGTAGGATTTAAAAGTGAAATATGTTGACTAAATTAAATGGAAGACTTTCCAAAACATAGTGCCATTAAGACCACTTTCTTTGCAAATATAATAGCTGAATACATCTTCAGTGAAAGAATCCTCTGCAGAGCAATACTGATTTAAACTGTATTGTGAATTTCTTTTTTGAAATAAGCTGGGGGGGGGGGGGGGGGGCAGTGGTTGTGTTTTTCATTTTGATTTTTATTCTTCCCCTCCCCCCCAAAAAAACTTTGCAGCATCAATGTCTTTTTCACAGTTCTTCCAAGAAATGCTTATTTCAGCATGCGTAAATAACTTAATCAGAAAAATATTTTTACAGTTTTATGTAATTCCTCATTTGTATTTTGGTTAACTCTTTGTGTAAATTCAGAGCCAGTGTTTTCAATCCTCTCTTGCAAATTTTGTTCTTATAAATAGGCAAGTGAAGAAGCAAAGCATTTATTAAGTTAAGAAGATAATCAGATTTATTGATCTGTTTATTTTAATGTCAGCAAAATCTTCTGCTTGTAGAACTTACCACGCTTAAAGTAGAAAAAAATACTGCTATTTCCTTCTAAGGTTATAAGTATTCCAGGTTTGAGTTTGTTTGTTTGAACAACAGCATAGTACACACACGGAGTGAAAAAATCCCAAATTCATTGATTTCTTAACTATTTAGCTCAGATTTCATAGTAAGCTTTTAAATCTTTTTCATGGTATGTTAAGTGAACAAAACGTTTAAAAACCTATGCTAAAAAAAAACCCTAGGAGGTGTGAAAAGGTTGTGTGAAAAAGGAAAATGGCCAGAGTCAATTTTTGATCATGTAGTAATAGTATCCTTATGGTTGTAATTACATGTGTTCCATTAAAGATTTTGTCAAAAACACTTCCTATCTGCAGGGTAACTTTTTAAATCAGTTGAGCTAACCTTGTAGTATTCACTGTGTTTCTAGGATTTGTGGTTTTGGTTTGGTTTTGCCTGGGTTTAAGACAGTTTTGCAAAATGTGATTCTGGATCCCAGGCTTACATTGTCTGCTTTTATTTTTGAGATTTGTTTTGATTGAGAAACTGCTTTCCTTTAAATAGCATCAGCCCTGATAGTTTCCAAACTGCCTGAGTTCTCACTGAAATTTACTATATATAGTGGATTCTGCAAGTTGATTGGATGTTCTCTGTATCTCAAATAAAACCTTTCTTATAAGTGCATCTAGAGACAGAGATGCTGTATCTTAAAGCTGAAATGTCTGTGTTGAGAACTCTATCAGGCATTGCATTGTAGCTTCCTGGGGAAACCCCTTGTTGGCTGATTGCAGGTTTTAGGGACAGCCACTTACTGGCTCAAGTGGTACCTCTGTTTCCTTTTAGCTTATGAGTGTTTTGAGTTTGAGAACAAGAGAATGGTTATGGATGCTGTGCGAAGGAGACATAAAGGTAGTGGTGGAAGTGTCATTAGAGCAGCTGGTTTGAGTGTGTGAAGATTGGGGTTGTGGGCTGGGATGATCAGAGTGCAGCAAATGAAAGAGTTGGTGACACCATAAAAATCACAATGAGAAGTCACTGTGGGTGTCTTAAGTTTTGATCTGCCTGAGCTCGGGTTGACCAACAGTTTGGTTGATTGCATGAAGTGTCTGACACCAGGTGGTGCTGCAAACCAGTGATCAAACTGGCTAAATTCAGTGAAGGCAGTTGACAATTGTGCTTGTGGGTCAGGAGTAGTAACAGATGCCAAAATGTAACACTTGTAACCTGTAATATGAGAATGACTGACCTTTGTTGGCAAGGTGGTGTCCTCAGTGATGATGGCATGCTCATTGCGGGCTACTAAACCAGATGATAAAATATAAATTTCATAGGTACAACAAATTAAACTTGTCAAAACAGACAGCACGAGTTGGAAAAATATTTTAGAAGAAACATGGAGAGCCCAACAGCCCTGCAAATCAAGCTGCAGATTTCATTGTTGTCCATATAGGATGGCTATAACTGAACAGTAACTAGTTCTATGAACATAGTAAATTCCTTTGAAACCATTAATTGAAGAGAATACAGACATTTGACTGCTATATTGCACAGTCAAAATGGTGGTATTGGGGATGACTTTTATTCAGCAAGTGAGGCTACCATCTGTGGGTTTATGACTGATCACCTCTAAGTATCCCGCCTAGATGCTTGTTGTACTATCATTGGTTGCTTGTGATTGACCCAGGAGATGACAATCTTGTTCAGAATGCGTGGGTAAAGGTCTTCCTGAATCTTCATTAGCGAAGACAGGCCTTCCTCATAGGGGAAGGAAAACTCCTGTCTTCAAACCCAGGCTGATGGAGCTCGTCTAGTCTTGTATGGTCTTCCATCAGAGAAGGACACTCTTACAAAACCCACGACCTGTGGACTTTGCTGTCACCGTCCTAGCTAACTAGGCTGTGGCAGTTAAACCTCAGGTTTAAAGGGTGGGGCCAGTTCTGTGCAAGCTGCGCTTCACCTAAAAAATCCACTGTGCAGGCTGGAAGGGCTTACTCTCACTTGTCTGTATGGACAAGTGAGGGTCGAAACAGTAGGTGACAAGATGCATGGGTAGCTGCAGATCAGACCTTGCATGCAGGCGGACCAGTGCATGGGTAGCTCGAAATCACTCAGGAGATAATAGTCCTGGTCGGACACTTTCTGATTGCCTAAACACCCTTTTTTCCAACCAGATTTACATATCCCACTTGCCTTTGGTCATCCTGCTTGTAGTAAGTGTGGTTAAAGCCCTTTCCAAATCTTCACTCACAAAGCCAAGCCATCAGTGTTAACAAGAGGCAGTATTGTTTTGAGTGACAGTAGTGTGATACCGTTTTGGTTGTTTATACTGTTTTTAAAGACTGTTAATGGGAGGAATCTCAAAACCCCTGTATGACATTGACTGTTTTAATAACTGTGTCTCTTTTAGATGTAATGTTTCTTAGCCTGTTTTGCACTGAGCTTTAACATATCTAAACTTGAGCTCTCTTAAAAAGTCTTTGAAAAGATATGTTTATATAAAATATCTTGGAAGGTACTTTATAAAGATTATCAATTCTGTTACTGTCTTATAAATGTGATACTTGAACATTAAATACATGTATTACTGTGTGACATAGCAGACCTTTTTTTGAGCCTTGGCATATGATAGTGTAGTAGAGTAAATAGGGCTTTTCAAGCAAATGGCTGAGATACAGCTTCAGCTTCTGACATAACACAACTTTGTCACTGAGAGGTTTCTGAGTGGGAAGATACTGTGACGTTACTGCCCAGCTGTATGTAACCACATCATCATGTTAAATACAGAACTTTGACTCATTGAATTCTCTAAATAACAAAAGCTAACATCATCTACCCTGAGGTGTTAATTCTAAATGGGAGAGTGGCTTGAATTTACACTGTGCTTTTAAACTTGGAGTTTGTGACAGTTCAAGCTGTTACAAAAACATTCATTGAAATGGAGTAATGTGGAAATTTGTGTAGTGGTTATGGACTGTGAGAGAATTGGACAATTGTTTTTAATGCTGGGAGAGAACAGAATAAGTAGGGTGAGAGAAATTCTTGAAACGTGTTTCTGAAGAATTTGTTGTTTATACAAGGCCATTATATGTTAATTTTTACTCAGCCAAATGCTTTTCATTGCCCTTCATGTTAATGGCATTTCAGAAAGAATATACTTTTATGAATAACTTATCTTCATATTTTCAATACAGTATAATAATATAGCTATATATTTTTAAAGTTAAATAGAAAACAATTTTTTAGTGAAAAAGGGTTTTTATATATATATATAGTGCTCAAGATGTTGATGTTTTTATTTTCAAATTAATGGTATTTCTGGAGGTATGAATACTTTTTTTTTTTAATCATTTGTTTTTTATCAGATTATGACGGTACCAAATGATCCCTATACTTTCCTCTCTTGTGGTGAAGATGGCACTGTAAGATGGTTTGATACTCGAATCAAAACAAGTTGCACAAAGGAAGATTGTAAAGATGTAAGAGTGAAATCTTTTAATAAAGATGACCTAAATGTAGAGCTGTACATCATACAAACATAGGATATGAATTCTGGTAAGGCTTTTAGAAATAATAGATTTCAGGGTCGTTGGTGGAGATGACAACATGTTTCCTGAGAAACAAAAAAAGTTTGGGGAGTCTTTTTTCTTTCTACTTTTTTTTAAAATGCATTTTATTTCAATTTTAATATCTCCCTTTTTTTTTTTTTTTTGTTTATGAACTTTGGTGTGAGGCTTCAGATATGGTAGAAAGGATTCTAGTTGAAATTAAATCTCTTGGTCTTGTTTACTTTAGTTACTATGAAGTGTAGATTTGGAGGCAAAAAATGAGCCTTCAAAATCAACTGCAACTGTGTGTTGTTAAGCATCGTTTGTCCCTGTGTGAGAAAAGATTTGGTAATGAATGATACTAGATCAAATTAGTCACTGGTATTACTCCCTGGAAGGTAAGGTATTGGTGGTGTCCACTGTGTTTGGATTTCAGGAAGTTTTAATATTGAAGAAAAACTGGTGCCAAAGTATGTACTACTACTCCAAATTAATTTTACTCAGTTTTGTGCATATTTGTAAATTTTAGTAGTTTCTTTCTTTTTTCTTCCTCAATCCAATTGCCTATTAAATCTAAATAGATTAAATCTATTCTGATCCTTTATTTATTTAAGTATAACAATTTATACTGTTTCTACATATTTGGTAGTCTTTTATACTACTTCTACTCTTCTAAAACAGTTACATGTGTTTCCATAGGAAAATCCAAGGTGTGAGATAGTTTATAAATCTGTGGTTGTTACGCTTATCTATTCTTAAATGTATGTTCTTTTGTTTTGGTGTTTGTTGTTTTGTGTTTTTTTTTGGTTGCTTTTTTGTTTTTTTTTGTTTGTGTTTTTTTTTTTTTTCCTGTGGTTTGATCTGTTTTGTTTGTTTGCTTTTTTAGTTGATCTCATGCTATATTTCATTCCCTGATAGTTTTCCTTCTCTACAGTGGCATTTTTGTTTGACATATTTACAATCTATTTTCACAATGCCAGAACTAGTTTTTTAAAAAACTCATTGACTAAATGTCCTGAAGTAAAAATTAGAATTATACTTCACATATTTAGAGCCATTATTTGAATGCTGTATTTCTGTTTGTTCCAGGATATTTTAATAAACTGTCGTCGTGCTGCCACTTCTGTTGCTATCTGTCCACCAGTCCCATACTATCTTGCTGTGGGTTGTTCTGACAGCTCAGTAAGGATATATGATCGACGAATGCTTGGTACAAGAGCAACAGGTAGGAACTTTACCTTACAGTAAGCCTTTATAAACATTTGCAGTTCCAGTTTCTATTCTTTTTTCCCAAAATAGATGATGAATAACTGAAATGTAATATACCAAATGAAATGTAGCTTCCTTCTCTGAGAACTATGCTTTTTAGTAATAAATTTCACTCTAATACGTGCTAATACAGAAACCCTCAAGTAAGTAAACTTAAATCTCTTCATCCATCTTAGAATACACTGTATACTGAATGCAGAAAAAGACCTTTCATAATGTCTCTTCTCTTATCTTGAAATGTGTGATTCCAAGATTCCAAAAAGCTAGTGATTGCAGCCTGCAGTCGTCTCCCTGAATTGTAATTAAGTCCACATATTCTTGTACTCTGCCATGCTGGAATGTGTTGCTTCTTATGGGAAGGGGTCTCAATATCATGGAATATGCTTAGCTTTACAGTAGTTGTTGCTATATCTAGCGTAATTTCACTGAAGAGCTACAAATACTTCAGATGCTTATCCAAGGATTTTATGAAAAAGGTATGGGTGACAAGCAAAAGTGTGTTACATAGTCCTAACGCATCTCTTTCTTATAATGTATGATCAGTGTTTGGACACATGAATTAATAAACATAGCTGTGCACACACATTCATGCAAGTAAACTGTGTCACACGGTCATTTCTTGCAGTGTTTTCCTGTTGATGATTGTGGAAGAAAAAGGGACAGTATTATTATGTCTCAAAGAAAAAATAGTATTTTAAACAACATTTTGGGTGGCAAATTTGCATCCTAAATTTTCAAAACTTTATATAAAGAATTCCCTCCTAATTTGTGTGTAGATATAGATATGTATTACTACTGTGTAAATGTTCTTAGATTCCAAAATTCCCATTTGTGCTATATTTGGCAGCATCCATATACCATCATTTGATAGGTATGTGACACACGATTATATTTGTGTATGTGTTCTAATTTTTTTAATAATGTACATAGTGTTTGTAAATTAAAATACAAATTACTAGTAAGCTCTGTCACTATTCAGATCCGATTTAATGCAGAAGCTACAGGATACTTATCTTTCCCCTGATCATCTTTTGTTGGATGTTAAATACAGAGTATATTGAAGTTGTTGAAAATTTGCAATAGTAAATGTGTCATTTCTTTCTCTCAGTCTCTTCTCTCCCTCTCCCTCTCCTTCTCCCTCCCTTTTTTTTTCATACAGGAAATTATGCTGGTAGGGGCACTGTTGGAATGGTGGCACGTTTTGTTCCTCCTCATCTCAATAACAAATCCTGCAGAGTAACATCTCTATGTTATAGTGAAGATGGACAAGAGATCCTTGTTAGTTACTCTTCGGATTACATATACTTGTTTGATCCCAAGGATGACACAGCACGAGAACTTAAAGTTCCTTCTGCTGAAGAGAGACGGGAAGAGGCAAGTGATTAGGATGACCTGTTTTCATGGGGTTTAGGGGTGTTATTCTTCATGGCACACTTTGTATTTCCCTTTAAATTAATCTTATATTCATTTTGTTGTTCACAGATGGAGATGTGACAGGTAGATTGTGTTACAAGATTTGAATGTTTACAATATAATTATTTATATATTTACAGTATTTTGTCACTCTGATTTTCTTGTCTGGTTTCTTTCTCCTAAAGACGAGTCCATCTGTGTGAACCTCAGGTTATAAGACCAGCAAAGGTGGCAGGTCACTCTGAGGTGTATTCTGTGTTATTTTCCATGACACCAGAAGCATGTTTCTTGAAATAAATACTCTTTGCTAAAAGTTGTCATATAATGACGGAGATGCGGGGGTACAGAATGTTTAGATTCAGGAGGTAAGCCACTGCCACTGAGCAGTATTAAAAAAGGCCTGTTACTAGCAATGACCATCCTGTATTTACTGGGCCACTAGGACAAATAATGTTGATCAGAAGGAGGTGTAGATTCCTAGCACTGAGGAATAATGTCCATTTGAGTTACACCATTACCTCACTGGGGCAGGAGAAAGCAAAGAGGAACCCAGAAAACTGTGATGTACAAATTGTTCTGCACTTCTCCCTTTTTTCTGTGTAATGTTAATCTGATGTGAAGTAATTTAGTGGAGAATTGACTGCCTGGTTACTATAGAGAGAAGACTGTGACCACCTGTTAATAACACATCCTATACATTCTTTTATTTTGTAGGCACAGAATATATTCTGTAATCTCTTCTTGCTGAATAATTTCCCTTAAATGCTATTTTATTTTCACTCTGTCTTTAAGTTATATAGAGTAAGAAGGAATGTAAAGCTTTCTTCCTGAATCTGCTGGGTCCTGAAAATTAACACTTTAATGTGCTTTCACCTCAGGGGTTTCGCATTTACTTTAAAATTTTCAGCACAACTGTTCACCTTTTTTTCTCTCTCTTTTTTCTTTTTCTTTTTTAAGCCAGAAATATCCAGCCAGTACACTTAATTTCAGGCTCTGAGCTGCCTTTCTGAATGTTCAAAGCGCTAGCTCTTTCTCTTCAAGTCGCAGAAAGTAATACTACTTATGTAGTACTTGTTTTATACTTCTTGCTGCAAAAGACTCTGTTATAAAAAACCACCACAGGTTAAAAATAAGTTGAGGTTTATTTTCAAAATACGTCTTTTATCAATGTCTAGTTGTTTTTTTCTTTTTGTTTAATATCGCCTCCATATTGCATTAAACTGAAGCTTCATTTTTGACATGAAGAGACTTTAATTATTATTGTTCACTTTGGAAAGCCTCAGTTAACATAGTGAAGTTAATATTGCATAAAATAAAAGCTGTGTTAGTTTTGAGAGTCATTAGGTTACGCTGTTGAATTTCTGTGCAGCTGAAACTCATGAATACTGTTGATACAGTGTTGTGCTTATTCATGAATGTACAGCTGATGTTACATATTTTGTGATGGATACAAATTCATGTAACTTAAGAAAATGGAGATGCTGCACTTATATTTAGACTTCAAATTCTGTACTGTCCAACATAAATAACTTCGTAATACCTTTCTTGTTCTTACCCCTCCTCTTGCCGCCCTTCACCTTTTTTCTTCTAGTTACGGCAACCTCCTGTTAAACGCTTGCGGCTAAGAGGGGATTGGTCAGACACTGGACCGAGAGCAAGGCCCGAGAGTGAACGAGAAAGAGATGGTAAAGTGTTTGCCGTTAGAGGGGAGGGTGTTACATCTGCTTGTGTGTTTTGTTTTGGTTGGGTTTTTGTTGTTTTACTTTTTGTTTGGCTTGGGTTTTATTTTTCAGTTCTTCTCAAATATTCCTGAAATATGTAAGTGCTTTGGATTAAACTGTCCATATTTTAAGAATCAGACATGTCTTGGGATTTTTTTATTTTTTTATTTTTTTATTTTTAGTATTTAACACAGAACTACTGTTCTGCAGTGATATTTTTTAAAATGTCAAAGTTGAAAATATTCTTACCAGAAAAATTATGTTGCTTCAGTTAGGCTGGTGTAAATCAAGGGGAGCTTACTTCATTGTCATTGGTCATGTAGTAACACAAATGCGTATTTCTCTTTTTGTAGTGAAGACTCATGCAATCAAAGTTACAAATGAAATGCTCTGTAAAGTTACATTAGGAGTCTGAAATTCAAAGCAATAGGATTCTAATATCATTCACTTTTTAATAAAATACATGTAGTAACTAAATTTTTATGTTTATCATTTCATGTTTGTAATATATTACTCAATTCCTTGAGGTTTCAGTAACTTGAACATTTCCAAAGCTATGCTTTAGTGTAAGAAAATGAGATACCAAAGCAGGGCAGAGGATGCTTTGTCACTTATCTTCCTCTTCATCTGTGTTTCTGTTTAAATCTAACATTGTATTTGTTCTAGTTCCCCTTTTTGTCTACCATTTTCCTTTCTAGATTTTCTGTGTTGGTTTTCTCATCTTCCTTATTCACCAAACTAGAAGTGTATAGGTGTATCAGACACTTGGTCCATGTAGAGCAGGATTCTATATCTGACATGGACAGTAGGAGATGCTGTCTGGGGAGAGAACATGAGCCTGTCGTCTTATCTTAGTCTCTTGTCTTTGTTGCTCCCCCAGTATTCAAAATTACTGGATTAGAAACCATAGAGGGTACATTCATACCTGTTCCTTTAGAATGTGCATATGGTTCTAGTGCCTGTGAGTTTCTGTAATCCTTTTTTGAACCTGTTGGCAATATTTCCAATGGCGAAAATATCCAGAAGTTCACCCACTATATAAAGGAATACTTTCTTTGCTTTCTTTTAAACTGCTCTCTTAATTCCATAATTTCTTCATGTGCCTTCGTATCCTAATGTCACAGGATTTGATTATTAACAGTTTTACATTCTGCTTACTTGATGCTTTCATTCCAGACACCATATTTGTATGTTTCCTCATATTAGGGACACTTCAGCTGTCATTTTTGTTGCAGGTTTTTCCCATCCAAACTAGTGGTGGCTTTGCCTTTGCACAAAGTTGCTTTTGTTAAATTTTTTATTTTATTTTTTTAAAATTCTTCGCCCAGGGTTTCTGGCAGCAGAGACTCAGATGTCTGATTCTTAGGAAAATAATCAAGTGATACAGGAATAGGAACGGCTTGAGTTGGGTGCCTCTGAGGAGGGAGCCAGAACAAAAAAATTCCCAGGGCTTTGTACCCTTACTTGCTCTGCACCTGACCATCACAAACTGTTCACATGCCTTGCACATGTCTTGGTCCAATGGTGAATTTTGTTCTGGGATCTCCTCACACATTGTTAGATTCTTTTGTGTTCTTGAGGCCAGCTGTAAATTACTTCTTATCTCTCCCAGTTTGTTTCTCCTTGCTAACAGATGCAACTCCTTTATCTTCCAGTTTACACTGGCCTTTGTTTACATAACTAAGCACAGGTTGTAAATTAAGTTCAGCTTTATCTAGTTGGGAGTTAGCTGCTTGCAGCAAAAAGCTCCAGGTGCTTCAGCTTCCCATGCTAAGTGACTGCTCAATGCTAAACAAAACTACCCAGTCAAAAAAACTCAGTTAAAGGAATTCAGCTAGATAAGCTTTATCTAAATTCTTTCTCAGCTAAATATCTTCAGTGTCCTTCTAGCTACCATTTCCCCATTATATCAAATAAATCTGCTGGGGGAAAGGACTCCTCTAGTATAGGTATTGTTTAGATTTTTATTTTCTCAAAGCAAAGCTTCAGTATCTGTACTGTGCATTATTTGATACAACTCTGTAGTGACTGTGAGGTAATAGCTCTGTTGCATTAGTTAGGCATGTGGTGCTGACCAGTGACTTACTTTTCTGTTCATTGTCCTCTATTGCCATCATTAGCTACCTTTTGTCTGTTTTCTTCAGTTGTTCCATTTCATTTTTGTGTGTGTGTTTTAAGCTTCCAAGGTCAGAGCTGCTCTCTGTGGGGTACAGGAAGGGAATGAAGGATCCCAGGCGAAGGGTCAGAGACTTGCAGTGTGGAAATGAGGATAGACAAGGGCATTGGGGTCAGATTCAGAGGCATTGTTTGGGGCAGGTGATGGTGGTGTGTTCCCCTTCCCTTTTCCATTCCCAGTAATGTCTTTTAAACTCAAGCAAATAATCTAAAAGCAAGGTCTAGTGAAGATACATTAAAGCTATATCCTAGCAGTGAAGATGCATTAAAGCTATATCCTAGCAGTGAAGATTATATGCAGTCCTAAAAGATAATCAGTTGCTCTGGATATTTGTTTAGTCTTTCAGCTTATATAACATCCATGTTGGTAGCATCTCTGATCTTTGAGAGGCATATTCTCATGGTACATGTTCTTCCCAAATACGCTTCAGAATCTTTCAATGTTAACTTTCGTATGCAGGGTTTGTTTTTGTTTTTGTTTTTGTTTTTTTTTTTTTGCACATCTGTATTTTGATAAGTAATTCTACTTCACAGGGATTCTATTTCCTAAGGTCTTCAATTTCAAAACTTTTCCAAAAGATCCTTAAACACCATGTACTTCCAAAGTGGTTAAGGGGAGGGGGCGGCGGCAGCAGAAGGTCTTACTTCAATAAGAGTGGAATGGTCCAGTCCAGAGGAATACAGTTCTACTGGAAAAGGCCAATGTGTTAAAAACAACCTCAAACCAAATAACCTCTGCCAAAGCACCACATTTCATAGAATACAAAAAGCACTGAAAGATTCAAATATTCTATTTCATCCCTTTACAAATGGAATTTTTCCTATAGTCTCTCTTGGAACAAATTTTATTTCATATGTAATAAATTATAAAATGATAGTAAAATGTTTTATGTCGAAAGTATGTCAAAGATTTTGCTGCGTGAGAGTCTTTTGAAATCTTAAGATTAGAGCCAAAAGGTGAAAATAAACCCTAAAAGAACACTGCTATTGTATTAAATTGTGTTTATGAGGAAGATCTTAAGTCATGAGGAAGTCTTTTGGAAATATTAAAAATCTGCCGATTTTATGTTAGTCTTTTTGCTCTTTCATTGTTTAATGATAAAAGTGGTTATTTTGTAATTAGCTGGGAAAAGCATAAAAATCTAGGCTTTCTTATTTAACCAGCATTTAAAACTGAATGACATAAATTTCACAATGTCATGTGTACAAAAGCTCCAGATAATTGTATACCAGAAAAGGAGGAAGGACGGTTGATTTTTATGTGGTGCTTTATTCAGCTGCCAATTCTTGCTGGACTGTTTTGATGAAAAAGGGATATGATTCAGGGAATTATAAGTTGCAGTGTAGGGCTTTTTTTTTAGTGGAAGTAAAAGTATGGGGGAAAGTGAACAGTTTTGTAGATAAAACTTTTGTATTACTTGTTTTACAGGGGAGCAAAGTCCTAATGTCTCTCTAATGCAGAGGATGTCAGACATGCTGTCAAGATGGTTTGAAGAAGCTAGTGAAGTTGCACAAAGCAATCGAGGAAGAGGACGATCACGGTCCAGAGGTGATATCCTTCTTTTCAAGAATAATAATTTCAACAGAAAATATGCCTATACTGGATGTACAGGCCATGAATATCAGCCTCTCTGAGGTGTAAACTAAAAAAAATGTAGTGTACTCTGAAGAACTGAGCACACTTGTTTGCCATATGAATAGTAATGCAAAGGGATCTTTAGAGATGGAGTAAGTTTTCCTTTGGGCTCTTTATTTTCTTGGTTTCTTTTAATTTTATTTTTCATCAAAGGTGGGACTAATCGAACAGATGCTCCTGCTACTAATAACGTGCCACCTACTACAGAATCAGAAACTGCAATGGAATTAGATGGTTCTGAACCACTTCCATCATCTTCCTCTTCTACAATGTCAGCCCAAGCTCCTTCAACATCATCTTCAACAGAAAGTCCCCCTTCAACTTCATTATTGTCCTCTCCTGATAACGAACAAAGGCCTTCTTTAGGGGCCTCAGCTCAACCTGTGCTCCATCAGTCTGGTGAGAAGAAATCTATCTTATAATCGTTTATGGAAAATGCTTTCAGTGAGAAGCAATTTTATTTTAGGATATTTTGGGTAATTGATCTCAATTTGTTTTCTTCCTTCCACATAGCGAGTCCAGGTATTTTATAATTACCAAGTGACTGCAGCTCTGTGGTTTAAAGAAAGAGCACAACCTCCAACTGTATACATTTGTTTGAAGAGAGAATCACAAAGGAGATAACCAATATTGTCTTTTGAAGTAGAAATAAAAAAATATTGCATGATTTTTCTAAACTTACTGTTCTTGTCATGGAGTATAAGTAACATAATGGCTTCTTCATGGCTGTAGCAGCATCAGTGCAATGAATAGTAGAACCTATGCCTGTTGTAATCAGAGGGAAAAAGAAAAAAGTAGAGAATGTCTCCTTCAGTATGAATCTACATCTTCAGAGTCAGCAAGGGTGTTTTTTGGCTTCTCAAAAGTGTCTGGATAGACAGGGATCACCTTGCATGATATTCCATTATTGCTTAATAAATTGTTGATTTTTAAGTTTGTGTATCTTGAAGAAACTCACCTCAGTTTAATACAGACTTACATTCTTATTGTGGGGAAAAAGAAGAAAGTAGATTCCACTGTTAATGTCAGAAACTTATTTGGGTAGTAAAAGACAACTTTATGCTTTGACTTGTCCATTTCCATCTCTATTTAGTAAAAGATGCCATGCCCTTTAGAGTTAAGTATTTGCACAAGAGTTTACCTTTACTTTTTTAAAGGTGACTTTCTAGGCCTCACAGTTGAGGTGGAAAGGCTCATGCAATCTAAAATGCCTACAGGTTTAGACCTGATTATTTTAAAATCCAGTGGTGTTTTCATATATTTGCCTTTTGTCTTGCAGCAGTTCTGTTGTGGGGTGGGGGGTGGTGTTAATAAAAAACAATCAAGGTCTTTGTCAATGGAAAAGTCCCTAAATCGGATGTTCTGGAGTAAAGGCGAGATGGAGATTTCCCAAGGAGATTTGCTACATTCAGTGTACTGTGGCTGCTGCAGCCAAAATCTTTGGGACAGATGAGAAATAATTAGATATCTGGTATCTGAAAGATAGGGAAGATAAAAACATCAGATGAAATTCCTTTGATGTGTCATTCTCACCCTTTCAAACCTTGCCTTAGTCTGATACTTGTTTAGCAAGAAATATACAGTGAGCAGAAGCATTTTAAGAAATGTACGCTGACCAGAAAAAGTGTTCTGTTCTTTGTCTCTGAGTCTGTCTGAATTTCTAAGTAAAAGTTTATTCTGCTAGCATGAAGTTGAAATTGTCATTTCTTAATCCTGTTCTTCTCTAAATGCATTTCCTCTTTCCCTGTGTTACTGTGGACTTAAGACTTTTCATATATTCAGTTTCAAAGGGGAAGGGGGTAATGGTGGTTGTTTTGGTGACAGTAGATAGTTTCTAATTTACTGTATAATGTTTGATAGGTTCTTTGAGTACACCAAAACAGAGTGTCAGATTAGCCACTGATTCTTAAAAGAAAAAAAAAGTCACTATAGCACATACTCCAAGCCCACAGAAATAAAGCAAAACTTTATCTGGTATTCTTTATTGCTGTATGCAGAATTTAGTGCTAGGATCAGGCATCATCTTTAAATTGTCTGCAGGACTCCTGCAATGTAAATGATGTAAACTTACATGTTTGCACAGCTAGGAAGCACCTTATCCAGTTTATGCTGCTTTTAAAACACGTTGCTATCAGGCAAGTCTTTGGGTAACATGGGCAAGTTCAGGGAGAGGGGAAGTTCCTGGGCAGAGGGAGCAGGTTATGGCAGAGCTGTAGAAGTGGGTTTATGAATGGGTAGGCTTGAATGTGAATTTCCATTTTGGAATATTTGTATACTTATGTAACGCATGACAGTGCTCAGTTCTGAGATTTTTATTTACTCACAAACTCTCACATAGTCTATAAATGTGAAAATACTGCTGGCTGCATCAAGAGCAGGGTTCTGTCAGTTTGGTTAGAGCTGAATAAAACCTTTTTGGAATGGCAGGATAGGGAAACTGGTAATAGGAATAGTAGTTTAAATTCAGTGGGGTTGGGTAGGAAGACTGCATAAAGCTATGTTGTAAAAGATGGATGACTGTGGAAGCATTTTGGGAAGCACAAGAAAGAAGGCAAGAGGCCTTCAGCCATCATTTTGCATGAAATGGTGGTAGATACAAATTTGAATATTGTAGCAAACACTTAGAAAATGAAGAATATGCTTTTGGATAATGACTTGTTTAGAATTGGAGTATGAACTCATAGTACAGAATGGAACTGACAGACAGCTTTCCATAACTCATTTCTACAGATTTCTGTTCTGAACACAGGTGCTGGTGGTAATTCTGTCTTTGAAGTAGCAATATCTTTGCATATGTATTATCATTCATATATATTGTTGGCATAGTGTGCCAGAAAAATATGCCATGTGGTGAGCATGTGATCTTCTGCATCTGAATTAATTCATCTCTTAATGTTTTGAAAAAGTACATGTTCAAAATAGTACAGAAATGGTTCAGTGCTGTACCTTGTTGAGGTAAGTCTTATCAAAATGTATATTCTAGAAGAATAAAACTGAAAATATGAGTAATTTGCAAATAATCAACAAGATGGGTGCAAAATTGCAGTAGCCTGTTCTTGTCAGTGTTTTTGAATAATCAGTTTTTTTAATAATGAGACAACAATTGCTGGAGATCTTCATGCATGTCACTAAGGAAAAAAATTAAATTTATTTTCTCCCAAGGCTTGGTCCATTCAGTGGGAACCATTAATTCATATTTTACATCAATTTTAAGATGCTGTAGTTTCAAATCACAAATAAACATCAGATACAACAAACTGTAAAATATAATATTCCCCCCAAATAATATTCCAGATACACATTGGTAACATTGGGGGAAGGTGGGGGGGTGAACGGAGACAGGGCACATGACATGGACAGAGGGACAATTGACTAATTAGGACAAAGCTTAATCTTTATATGTGTTCTGATATAAAGTAACTTTGCTTTTAAATTTTGAATGGGAAAGTGCAATAGCTTTTTTTTTTTCCTCTATTTCTATTTCCTCACTTCGTTTGCTGTAAAAAATAAACATTTGCTTAGAGATTCTAAACTGATAAAAGGTGGTGTTATTGAACATACTCAGGATAGTAGTTATCTCTTTACATTTTGAATTGTAATTCCTTTTACATCTTAAGTTGTAACTGTCTCTGCACCGAGTGGGACTGAATCAGCAGCAAGTACCGAAAACTGCAATTTTAGACGTTATTGAAATTTCCTTAAAAGTATTTTCTACACTGTTTGAATTTCTAAGTTTCCTAAATATTCATAGCACATGAAAATTATTCATAGCAAATCTCCTTGATGCCATATTCCTTTTAGGAAGTATATCTTTTTCCTTCTTGCTAAACCTCATCAACCATAAACTGGCAGGGTGAATTTCCCAGATATGGTATTAGATTGAGGACATTAGAGCTTGTGACTGTTTGATATTAACTGGTGTTTGCCATTGGTTTTTGAATTATTGGATTCTGACTTTGGGTTTATTTCTCTTTATACAAGAAAATAGAAAATTTGTTTGCTTCACTGCAAGAATAAGGGTTATGGAATATTTGTAAAGACTTTGCTTAGATTAAAGGTTATATGCCAGTCTAATGCTGTCTAGTAACATTTCATAGTGCTGGTATTTTTTTCTTTGCAGATTTCTTCATGCGTACAGAATACTCCAGAGTGCCCTTGATAGAAATACTTTGAGGATAGGCCTAGGCTAGCAGTTAGAACAGAACTAGCTAGAGCATTTGATGTGAATATTTCAGTCTGAATTAGCTTCTCTACACTACTATATTATAGATGAGAGTAGTTCAGTACTGGTTCAGGTCAATGTTGTGCTCCAGCCATTGCTAATACAGGCACAGTCTGTGTTGTCTAAAGAGAAACACTTGCTATACGACATTTGTGTAAGTGGCAGAAACCTTCAAAGAGCAATGAAAGAATAAAAAATTGCTTGGACATCTAGTTTCATAGCAGTTAGCAAAAAAAAAAAACTATTAATCAAACAGTATTTTGGACTGGTACATGCCAAAAACGGATAACTGACAAATTAATGAAGATAAAATGGTGAAAACAGTGAAGTCTCTAAACATGGAACTGAAACAACAGTCTGTTAAGAGAATGATACTAAATTGTTTGTGATCCAATATATTACTTTCTCTGTAGAACTGCTTAACAGTGTTTCCAGACTTTGAATTCTCACCCACTGGGAATGTCTAAAATAAAAAAACGTGTTCATAGTAAAGTGTATTTTTGGGTTAGGTGCTGTTCTGCCACCAATTTCTATAATCCCAGTTTACTTTTTTTCACAGGGTATCATTGTGGGTTTTTGCTTTTTTATTTTTAATAAAATTGTATTGACATGCATATACACACACACACAGAGAAAGCTGTTGCATTCATTTTAAAAACTTATCTGTAGACCAGAGTTGCATAATTTTATGCCATAGTTATTCTCATTTGTTATGTGTGTAGGAACATGAAAATGAGTGCTTCTGTTGTTTGGTTTATTTTGAATCAGTTGGGATCTATCTATTTTTGTTAAGTAATTCTGTTAAATGGTTTAAGTGTTGGAGATGGGGAGGGAGATGTATGACATGAATCCTAAACTTTTGAATCCTGTGACTTACGCATTTAGGAACAGGAAAACAATTTCAATATTTTGTTTTATAATTTCTGGTTGTTTCTGTTGCTTCTCTCTTTGGTCAGTCCCCCCACCTTTCCTCCCTGTTCTGTATATTGTATGTTCAATGCTTCTTTCTTTTACATGCCTTTTTTTTTTTTTTTTTTATCTTTCTCTCCCCCCTTCCTGTTTGTCAGAGTTAATGGGACCCGAGTTAGCTATAATCCGTAGGGGCCTGCAGCGACTGAGGCTTAAGAAGGCAGAACAGAGACAGCGAGAGCTAGCTGAGGGTTCTGCTCCACAGTCGTCCTCTTCTGATCGGGGCTCCTCACAGGACCCTCAGACATCAGGTTGTCATTTGTCAAGGTTTCTTAAGCAGCTAACATAGCTACAGTTTGTGCTGCTGTTTGCTGAGATGCTCCTCTTCCAGAACAAGACAGTTAATGCATTTGCTGCTTTTCTTACCTTGCATGTGGTGGTATTTATCATCACATGGTTAGGGAAAGAGTCATATTGACAGTTTTCATCTACCTAACATGTTTGGATTATATAGCTAAATGATACTAAACAGAGAAAGTTTCCTGAGTGCATGGCATCAGGTATATGCAATGTTTTTTAGAGCAGTTGAGCAAGAAATTGCTGTATCCTGATTAAAGTTATTATACACTTGAAATTGTGTTTTGGTGTTAACTGTATCTGATAGCAACATTTAAGATTTGGCTTTGGTTTAGCAGATGTTCTAAATCAGGATAACAGTTCAGTAAAACAGAATTTTGGCACTCTTAAATGGCTTTACAGTAAGTGTAGTGAACGTAGTGTTAGCAAGCCAAAGTCTCCAGATGTGCTCTTCTCTTTTGAAAAGAGTAACTTTTCTCCATCCCCTTCTCTTGTTGAGATTAAAAATTACTACAAGAAAGTCTTGGAGATGTTTAAAGAGACATGTTTGTGAAAGTTAGGGTAGAAGCATGCATGTGAATAAAGAGGTAAACCCTAAAGCATAAACTTGAAGTGAACTTTGTCATGGCAGCATGTAAAGATGAGTGAGCTGCATGCTTTGTGAAATATCAGCATATTTTGTGTTGAGAAATAATGTCTAGCAATGTTTCTTCTATACATAAATTCTGTGACAGTTGAAGTGTGGCTACATTGCTTACAAGGATTGTGTCATACATTCACAGCTTAACTTGCTATGGTTCAATCCATCTGGAGCCTTACAGAACAGTTTGATGAAAGAGTGGCTAGTGCTGTAATTACAATATGTAGTTACCAAGTTTTGAATAACTTCCTACACAAGCAAATTCTACAGTGAGTTTTCAAAATGTTTGGAAACCAGTAAATCCTTGGAGGGCTTTGTGCTTATCTTAGGAATGGCAGCCATATTACCTGTAGG
This sequence comes from Pezoporus occidentalis, assembly GCF_034315485.1. Lineage (NCBI taxonomy): Eukaryota > Metazoa > Chordata > Aves > Psittaciformes > Psittacidae > Pezoporus > Pezoporus occidentalis. Next base: position 112,203 of record NW_026915679.1, on the reverse strand, counting down.
AGGAGAACAAGCAAAACAACTTTTTTTGATTTCTGCACTCTGGACATGGAAATATTATTTGTATTCACTCATTTCTTTGTATGCAGATGATTTGGTTTGTTTCTTTTCTGAGCTCCCAAGGCTCGTTTTTGGAATATATTTGTCTGCAGTGTGTTTCTTTGCAACCAGAGCTGCAAAATTTTGATCTCTTTCTTCTCCATAGAGGCAGCTGTTTTCCAACCCTGTGCTAAGCTGGTGTTTTCAGAAATGTGGTAGAAGGAAGAAGTTCTTTGTTTGTTTGGGTTTTTTGGTTTTGTTTTTTTTTTTTTTAATAATAATTTTAAATAATAAATAATAAATAAATAATAAATTAAAAAAGAGACAATATCTCTTTTTTTCTTCTTTTTTTTTTTCTTCCCCTGCAGGGTTTGTCTTTGCTCTGTCTTGAGGCAGATGTTTAGTTTTCAAGTACATACTAGTTGTGAATTTTCAAACAAAAATTATACCCCAAAATGTGTCTGCCAGTATGTGAAATGGCATCAGTGCCTCTGGACCAGGGCTGCAGGTTCTCAATCCCTGCTTCGGTAAAACTTGTATAATTTATACTTGCAATTCTGGGGGGAATTCAGTGTGAGACTAAGGCCACTTCATTCTTAATCCTTATCTTTGCAATCACAGAAGCTCAGTTATAGCTTTGGACACAGGCTGGAGAAAAAAATACTTCAGCCATGTAAGAAATTACTGGTAGAGAATGTCAAGAGCTGAAAGATTTTACAGGTTTAATAGAAAATTAGGCTATGTGGTAGTTATTCTGTCTCCTAGTCTAAGTAAGGACTTTTAATAGTTACATGAGGATTTGTAAGCTGTTTCTGTAATAGTTAATCATCACTATTTAGAAAAATATGGTCAAAAGTTTGTTCTTGAATGTAAAAATGCATTAACTGAGAATGATTCACAGTGGGCTGATGTGACTGATGAAAAAGATATTTCATACTCATGTGACAAAAAGAGTTTGTTTTAGTGGATACCTCTTAAGTATTGTGTAAATTTGGTTGAATTTTAGAAGCAGTATATGCTGTATGTATCAGGTCTCATAGTCTTCAAGCCTTTGCTTAGATATTGAACAGATTCAGCTTTTTGTGTCTTAGACAATTTAATTAGGGAACTATGGTAAGGTTTTGTTTGGCTTATTTTTATTATTATATACTTTCTCCAACAAAGACTAGTTTTGACTTATATTTTTGTGGCATTTCATACCATTCAGATCACAGGCAGTATAAAACAATGAGTGTTATATGCAAGCTACAATTAAGGTGGAACTTTTCAACCTATTGTTATTGCTGCTCTGCCCAGTGCTGATATGCTGTATGTGCATTACAATTACCTAATTACGTAATCTCGCCCACAAAAACATGAAGTAATGTGAACCTTTATTCTTTGAGGAAAAATTAATTTGATTTAGATTGCATTTATTGTGGTATCAAGATACATACCTGTGCATGCTAGTATATTGCAGAACCTGTGATGCACATTGGCCTAACTACGCAGTCAGTGTCTTTCAGTGGAACAAGTTGGACCTTAATTTCTGTCTTAAAGCTTTCTGCAAAGAACAAGGGAATTACTGCATTTCTTATTACTAGATTCTTTGCATTCTTTGGAAACACCCAGATATAGAACTGTGTCTATTTGAAGTCCAGAATACCTACCCAAGAACTCATTCACTTTGCAAAGCAATTATTCCTAGTTATTAAAACAAGTGTTTCATTTCTTAGATTAAGGTACACTGTATGTACCATGTTTAGGACTATAAAACTGGGTCTCACTGCTTCAGACCTGACTGTCACGCTGGTGCTGGTGTTATATAAGTAGGTAGGTGGATTTTTAACCGAAACAGTAGAGGTGGCATGCTAGCATTTTGATGAAGTCAGATGCTTATTGCCCACACTATAGGAAGATCCCTCAGCATGTAACTGTTGTTAAAATTATCTTCTATTTTCTGTTTGAGGTTCCCCAAATTTTTGAATCTCCAGTTCCCTCTTTAAGTGGTGTTCCAGTTTAGAATGTACTGGTGACATTACAACCAGTGGTGAGCTGCATTGGGATGTAGACCCAGCCTATGAAGGCTCAGGTAAGAGTTTGGATTTTTGTTTGTTTTTTTAACTATATGGCACAGTTTTGGTAATACTTTTTTCAAAAGCTTTATCAGAAATGATGAAAGTACATTTTCAGAATTTTTACAAAACAAAGCCATATATTAAAAAAAGAGGCATTTACCTGAACTTCTCTAGGCTGGTTTCCTGCTCATGTTTATTTCCCCGTCTGAGGTGTGGGGTTCTAAACTGCAGTGCCACTTCAAGGGGTGCTGGTGATCTGTGGCTTCAGATCACTTGAAAAAGGAAAAAAATTGAGTTTACAGTTTCTACAAACTGAGCTCTTAACCATGTTAACTGGAATATGTTATTTAAAATTTCTCATATTACAAGTGAAATGCATTCACAAAGGTGTAAGAAGACATCAAAATAATAGTGAAGTGTGGGAAGTTTAAGCTTACATTGGCATGGACTGCTACCTGGAAAATTTTTCATTTTTGCTTACTGTAATGGTATGATAAACATGGTAAAACACACTTCCATTTTACTTACTGTTGTATAATGTTAAGTCTTAATAAAATTTAGAAGTGCTGATAAGGGTAGTAAACGTAATTTCTTAAATTTTTAATTAAAGTATGTTAGTTCAGTCATATTTCTTCTGTTCATCTTGGTCTGAATTAAAGAGCTGATGCAATTAGGTTTTCCAGCCAAATAAAATGTTTGGTGGCATGATACACTTTTTTAGAAAGGACATATAGGTTTATAGAAAGAATTGAATTGCAAGAAGAGAGTGCGACTGAGAATCGCTGTCTTCTGCAGTGTTTCTCAGCTTGCTGTCCAAGACCTCCCCTCCCTTTAGCACTTTCGATACAAGTTAATCCCAATCACAGGTTTCATAACTCTGAGTCAGCGATCAAAGCCAGCTGGCCTTTGCGATAGGCATACCAGTTCCTGTGCTGAGTCAGCTGGAATACAAGTTGATAATGACGTGGTGCATTTTTACACTAGTGTTTTGCTCTAGTTTACATGCTAAAAAGTGGTTTACTACTCCACTGAAAAAAATCCAGTGTAAATACTTCATTTCTAAATTAGAAATTATATGAAAACCACTCTTCAGTTTTGGAAAGTGAAATATATTGTTACAAGTCATAGGATCGCAGAATCATTAGGGTTGGAAGGGACCTCTGGAGATCATCTAAATCAGCTTTGTCAGTTTAGCAGTTTTTATGGCTATACTACATAATAGGTCACGCTGATGATCCTGGCCCAAACCTGGAAGTGAGCTTCCTGTAGGAGAGAGTGTGTTATTATTTAATTACTTTCATTGTGTAAATTTAAATTTATGTTCAAATTCCTTCAGTGTGCTGTGATAGTGGCAAGTATGACTCAGTTTATAATACAAAATATTGAATCCTTTTAGTTTAGCTTGTATTTGTTTATAACAGAAGATTAACAAATGAAGCAAGATATGTAGCCTAGACAGTATCTTTGAAATACTGCATTAATTTATGTGCATCAGCTTATTTTGAGATCTGACTTCTGTATTATCTCGTCTTCAGAGGTGACAAGGGAAATAGGTGCACAGAAGATGTTGAACATTGAGCCTATCATTTATCTGTACAATGAATGCAGTGCTGGTGATAGTTATTAGCTGGTAATGTCCAGTACAAAAAAAATGCACTGACTGCTGGGGGTTTAGTTTTATTTTGTTGTTGTTTGGGGGTTTTTTGGGTTGTTTGTTTTTTTTTTTCCCCTGGTGATTATGATTTTCATAAGACTGGTTTAGTACTGTGATAAACTCATGAAAACATCTTCTCAGATGCTACAGAGGTATATCATCTAGGAATGTAGAATTATCAAACAGTCTGTATGCTGTTATATCTATAAATAGTCTCATCTCTTTCATTTTATGCTTATAGGTTTACATATTGAGTAATTCATGTTGAAGTATAAATATTCTGAAATATACGTTTAGCACATGGTTTGAAATACTAGTGTCATTTGGTAGTTAGAGCAAAGGCTTTAGGAGTCATGACTCTTCAGGGTTTTTCCTGACATGTTAGAAATTTGAACGATGTAGTAAAATCTTTGGTAACGGACAGGCATTTTTATTACTGACATTTCAGCAAGCTTCAAGCTTTTGAATAACTACCTAAAGTAATACATAATTATTTGACACAAGTGGCTTTGCTTCTGTCACGCCTAGAAAGTGCAATATGGCTGGCTGCTCATAAAACAAACCCAAAGCTTCCTTGTATTGCTGCTTTTTATATATTTTAAACTAACATATGATCATGACATTGCTCTGCAGTTCTCTGCTGCTTATATTTTAAGTTGAAATCTCGTTTTTGTTTCAGATTCTCCTTCTTCTGTGGTTAACAAACAGCTTGGATCCATGTCACTTCATGAGCAACAGGGTGCGTGTGACAGGAAATGCACTATACCCAGCCATAGTTGATTGCAATGCTTCCTTTTAAAATTGCCTTTCATGATGATAAACAGTGTAAAAATGCTGTTCATCTACATAAAATAGAATTCTATAAGCAGATCTGCTGGACACTCATAAATTATTTAATTCCCAATATGAGTAACAGAGTAAGGTTAATTGTTTTCAAAAGCCATCTTATTGTTAATGCGTTCAGTGGAGGTACTGTGTCTTGTGTACTCTACTGACATTTAGAATATTTTTTTCAAAATGCAAAGTAAAATGAATTCTTTAAACAGTCTTTTTTCTGAATGGCTGTTCTTGGATCAAAGTGCAAATATTAAGACTGAAGTCACCTTAAATCATATAATGCCAGATTAATTTATCTTATGCAAGAGATATGTGCAGCTTTGTTATACCTGTATACAGTTTAAGTCAAGAGCGCCTATTGGTCTTAGGTGCATCTTACCTCTGTAACCTGTTGTCCAACATCCCTTATGCTAAATAAGTATTAGTGTTTCTCTGTAGATACCCTATAGGCCGGTAGTAGAAAGAATGCTTGTGAGGTCTCTCTTTGCCCATTATTCATCAGTCTCCAAATTGTAAACAGTGAAGTGCGCCATAGGTGACCCTATACCAGCTGAACCAATGTCATCTGTAGTGAATATTTATGCTTGAATAATTAATGAGTGATAGATGGTAATTTAAAAATAGATTTCCATACATTCTGCATTATGCTTACTTCCATAAGTAGTCTTTGTAGAGATTTAATAGATCAAATCCCACAAAGGAGCTGGCTGTTTCATCGTGTTTCACATTCTAAACTAGAATGCTGCTTTGAAATCCCATTTCTGAAAAATTGTTCAGCAACTGTTGAGATTATTATTTATTTTAAGATGCCAGACCATTAGGAAAAAAAAACAAGTTGTGTTTTATATTGACAAAATATATTAATTTTATGGGATTACATTTTGTGATGAAATACCCTTAAATATCAGTGTACAAATTTGCCAATTATACATGGTTCAGTAGTCTACATCACTCTAATAGCCAGGTATAGCTAGAAAACTTGATTATAATTAGTGGCCAAGTTATACTCTTTGTTCTTAACTCAGAATAAAGTATTATTTGACGAGAGTAGAAGAAACAAAAATTAGCACAGAAAGTCTGTATGTTTACTGAAGTTCTTACCACTGCAGAGAAATTGGAAAACTGATAAACTGTTCCATGAAGTTATGAATTAAGTAATAACCAGAGGAGTAATTTGCTGTTGGATTTAATCAAGTTGGATTTTTTAATTTAAACTGCATTAATTTCAATACATATTTGAATAGAAATTTCAAAAAAAGTGTAAGTAGCTAATGAAGGAAATAATACCAGTTGTAGTTAATGAAGGAAGTCCTATCAGTTCTTTTTATATATAAGTGCTTCTTATTTCTAATTCCTGTCTTTCCTTAATTTGGTACTGAATCAGCTGTCTTCTGTTGGACCAGTCTCTTTTATTGGCATCTGCATTTTAAGATTGTTTATGGGTTTAAAGAGTTTTTGATATTTACCACATGGATATAAATTTATAATACCATTATTGTGACAGTCCAGCAGAAGCTGTAAGTCCTTCCTATCCTGACAAAATTATTTCAAGTGGATTACTGTGCTCTACACTTGTTATTTTTATTGTGCTTGTAATAACAGAAGGTTAGCTTTTAGATTTGTTGCTGTGTGAAGGCAGTGTTATGACTGTAAGGTTATGCCTGAATTATGATTAAGGAGGAAATCTGAAGCCAGAGAGCTAGCTCAGTAACTTTGAAGTTCAAATGTGTGTGTGCATCCCACACCAGTGTAATGCTTCTTCCTACATACATAGAAGCCATACTGATTACTGATATATTTCTAGGTATTTCCAAGTTAGTACGGGGGTTTGGTAATTCGTTATGGCAGTGTCCATACCAGACTGTTCAGTGCCACATTATAGATACTTGATCTGGCTCAGAACAAGCTGGTTTGTCAGATGTGGCAGAGTTGGTTCCTCATGAGCAGTACTGTAAGTCCTGGGAACTGTATTGGCACACTGTGTCCCAGCTACTTAGCTCTGCATCCCAGTCAGATAAACTGGTTGAGTGTTGATCTGCATATAGAGCTTTCCAGACCTATAGTGAGCTCTGCAGGTACAAGCTCAAGAATTTCAGACTTGTGGTTTGTGCAGTTCACAGCATGGTCTGTACTGCTGCCTTCTTCAGTGAAGTGCAGTACTGCATCAGATTATTGTAGGAGTCATCTAGACAAAGTGAGTGTATGCCTTGGGCTATAGGTTAGGTTGGTCCATCCAATTATTTGATTTTTGGTCTTCCCTTAGTCATTGTGCCTTATACTGACTCGTATCTGTGTGACATTGTTCAGTCATTATTCCTCGCTAGACAGAAGGATCTCCACCCTCTCCTTCGAGTTGAGCTGCTTCTGATGAATTTTCATGTGCTAAGCCTTCCCAGAGAATTCCTAATTTCTGAAATACATTGCTTATTTTCTCCTCTTTGGATCAGTTTTTCTTCCCTCAGAAGTAACTGTCTTGTTTTCACCAAGAACATAACCTTATCTTCAGAATGTACAAAGTTGATTTTCTCATGAGATCATGGTTAGTGCTGGATAGGAATTATTTGGGAAGTTTTTTGTGAAAAGTTGTCCATTCCCTTCTTGTGGGTTTGCAAATACAGAAGTGCATAGGGCAGCATTTGAGACGTGGGAAATGAGCTTAAAGTTCCTTACAATGTTAGGTTTACAGATTGCATTACCTAGTTAAACTGGCTTTATGCACTTACCACTTTGCAGTTAAGAGACTCAATCTTTGTGAAGTTACACTTACGTAAATTCATTTTCTAAGGGGAAAATGTGTGTATGCGAGGTATTCCTTTCCGTGTGTATGAGTGGGGTTTGCTGGTTGTGTTTTTTTTTTTGTTTCGTGTTTGTTTTTAATAAGGTTATGAATGAAATTTTGTCTTCAGTTTTAAGGGTGGTAGATTAAAAATTCTTTCCTTCTGTAGGTACCTAGAGAACAGACTGTTCTTGGGAGTGTCTGTTCTAGAACAGGGTTGCTTATGAAATAAGAATACAAGTTGTTGATAGTATCTTTATTTAGATTTTACAGCCAAACACATTAAATTTTCAGGGTATTTTTGAGGAATTTCTAATAGAGTTCAGTAAGGCATTGACAGGCTACCACTTTCTCTTGGAACAATTCTTACCTTACTGGAGTTTGCAATCAGATCAATGGTTTTGGCAATAGCTCTCTCTACATCACAGAAGCTGTACAACTTTTCCTCTTCTACCCTTCATTCTTTTTTTATCAATGTGAAGTAGATCTGGCCTGATGGGGTGAAACTAGTAGTGAAAGAGGACCCTGTTTCATTATGATCTAGTCAGTCTTTGGCAATAACTCTGTTCTTGAAAACAGAGTTCAGGACTTCTGGATTTTATGTTATTTCTCTAAAAGATTGTTCAATTATGTAGGCAAAGCTTACTAGATTTCTTCACAGAGGATTCCATTCAGCTTTCATTAGCAGTATTAATATAAAATGCTGAGCTACACAACTAATTCTGTTGTGGTTTATTATCAGATTCTTGTCTCATCTGTCTTCTTAAAAGTTTTTTGTTCTTACTAGTATTTGATTTTGTGCACTAAAAGCTAGTTAAAAGAAGAAACTGACCCAATCCAAATTGTATCTCACGTTATTGTAGATAGTTATTACACAATATAGTTTAACAACTATTTCCAGAAATTTGTAAAAATAATTTCTCAGTCCATGTCCTCTTTGCTTAAATTTGCTTACACCAATTCTTCTGACTTTTTGAGTGTGAATAAGTACGAGCACTCCTTCTACAGTAAGTGTAGAGGACAGTCATGTTAAGATTTTAAGACAGGAAAGCACTGTTACGATAATGTGATCTGAGCTTTATAACACAAGCCTAATAGTCAATTAGCTTCATTACAGGGCAGTGATTTTTAGGTACTTTGGTCAGTAATATTAACTAGTTTTGTGCTGGAGCAAGTGTTGCATAGCAGTATCAAGTTACAGTGTAGTCATTGTTTGGTGGCTGTCTTGGACAATTCAGGAAGTTGCTTTTCTTTACCTGCCTGGGTTCCCAATTCAAAGATATGTTTTCTCAGTGCGTATTGAAAGAAAGGAAAAGTCAGCTATGTTATTTTTTACTCTTTCAGTGTCCAGCTCCTGATAACTTGTGCGGTATGTTTGAGTGATCAGTATTTGCTTAGGAAGGGATGCTCAAAGTTTGAACAGAAGTTTATACTAAAAGATGTTCATGGATAGATTGCCAAAAAATAGAGAAAGCACCTGTTTAGTTGAGAAAGAGCATGTAATTTTTTTTCCAGAAATATCTGCATGTGCCACTAGAATATTTCCTGACATTTGTTTCTTTTCTTTCTCAGTGTATTTCAGGAAATGGAAAACTTGCTTTTGATCAGTTTTGTTTTGTTTTTTTTTTTTGCTCTACTCTTAAAACAAGTAGAACTGGAAACTTTATTTTAGAGAGTCTATGATCTTGTTGTTGCATAGAATGAGGTCTATGCCCTATGTATAATTAGGGTCATGGTTGTAATTGGTTAATCCTCATCCACATAAAATTATTTTATTTTTTTGTATGGTTTTTGTGTTTTGGTTTGGTTTTGTTTTGATTTGATTCCTCTTCAGAATATGTAGAAATAAATATTTAAAGTTCTTTGGTGCAGCCGATCACTGCTCTCATCTTCTGAGCAGGCTTCTGCCTGTCAGCAATTTAAAAATATGAGCATTGATTGTTTGGTTAAATGCTTATGTTCTGTTTCATAAATCCTGTAATTTAATTGTATTTTTAAAAATAAATATTCTATGGTAGTATCATAGCCATTACTGTTTTAATAAGTGGGGGAATTAGTAGGCTTGTGCTTAAATGTTAGATTTTAATTGATATTTCCCAAAGATGATCTAAAGCTTTTTCTGTATTCTAAGTGTCTGTGTGCTATCAGTACTGCAGGTATACTTGTAGTCAAATTTCTGTACTCTGTAAATGACAGAAAATATGGTATGCTTTTGCCCAAACAGTCCTGAGGTAAAAGGTTCAGCATTCATGACAAGTGAGACTACATAGTCTAATTAGCAGTCATTTGAGTGATGCCTAATACTAAGAAAACTCTCCTGAGTTCTGAGAGAATGGCACCTCTGTAGTGAGGCTTAACCAGGTGGTACTTTCCATTAACTATTTAGTATTGCCCAAGGCCATCTTCAGTATTAATGGCAACTATGCCATGCATATAGATAGGCTGTGGTGATTCATTCTATTCAAGGGTGGTGCATGGATAGGTATCATTGAACAGTTCTGTTCTGAAGTAGACCACTGAACATCCTTAAAACTATATATGCAGCAGAAGCTTGGGAGACTTGCAGTGGTTTTCTATTTTATTCACTTCTGTTGCTTTTGGATGTCGTGGATAGTTCATTTTGCAAATACTCCTTTTCTACTTACAGTTGCTATAATACGAAAGGTTTTTTAAACCCAAAGCTCTCAGAACATGAATTTACAGTGGTTTTATGACAAATAGCTGACAATTTAAAGCAGATCTAAAGATACTTGTAGTTGACTAGTTTGTAAGAAGGAAAAAAAAAGAGGGTAGTGATTTTTCTAGACTGATTATGTCTAGATCTCATAATCTTATATATGTATTTAATGAGAAAAAAAGACTGAATACCACTTCCAAAAACACTTACATTCTTAATATACTTGATAGAAAAGGGATCTGCTGATAAAGGATAATATTGTGTGTAAAAATATCTATCTGCAATTTTATTTACCTGCATGTTTACCAGCATCTTCTTTGTTTGCTCTTATAAATACAAATCATTTTAGACCATTTTTAAAGCATTGCAAATTTAATGTGTTTACTCTGAAACTTTTTAACATTTTGCTTGGGCTGTAAGAGCTCTTAAATTGATATACTACATGTTACTACCACATTTGGCCTTTGTTAAGATAATTAAATGAATCTTCAGAATTATAACAGCTTTATTTATATTACTGATTGCAATCCAAACTTTATCAACTCTGTATTTACAGAGAGTGATAAGCCACGAACAGGAGCGGGTGAACCAGTTTTAAGTTTGCACTATAGTACAGAAGGAACAACTACAAGCACGATAAAGCTGGACTTCACTGATGAGTGGTAAGAAGTTAATTTTGGTTCTGATTGGTTATTTATCAGCACATATCACTAACAGTTGTCTGTCTTAGATACAGATATTTTTCCATATGGTATATCTATATTTTTAGGTGTATATAGACAATTTGAAATGGCTTTAGTTGTTAATACATTCAGAACATAAAGAACATACTTTAACATTAAACCTTCATGCAAAAGGGTGGCTTTTTTTTTGTGATACTGTGAATCTTTTTAATTTGAAACATGTTATCTTCATCATACTCTGGCATAAAATCAGTGTTCACTATCTTAGTAGGGTAGTACAGTGATGGAAAGGTGGTCCTGGGGCTAACTGGCCTGACTGACTTGGTTTTATATCAAAGTCTATGACTAGAGCATCTCAGGATCTCCCAAAACAAGCACAATCTTTATTTTCTCTCCTCTTATTTCTATTTCTTTGCTTATGTTTTCAAAATTATTGTAGAAGATAGTGAGTAGAAATGCTTGCTGCATTTGTTACATGGCTGGAGAAAAAAAAAAACAAAACACACAAAAACCAACCAAACCCACCAGATTTAGTTACTTTAAAGTTCTGTGGCTGTAGACATAAAACATACACCTTGCCCATAGCAGTTTGGAAGCTTTAAACAGGGCTCTGTATGTTTTCATATCTGAAATACTACAACAGTTATGTTCAACCAGTTTATCAGACTCTTTTTCTGTTTAGAGACCAAATCAAGCTTTGACGGAATTTTGCAAATGTTTTGCTTATTTGTTCTAGTTGGGCTTTTTAATGTAATAATAAAATATTACTACCACTGTATCACAGAAAACAAATATTATTAAACATTGACACTTTGTTTCTGTGTTTATTTTAGAACAAAATTTGAAAATTGCATTTTACACTTTAAACAGTTAATGACATAAGTGATGCTGAAGATGGTAAATGTGCATGAACAGCTGCCTCAGAAACAATATTAAGAAAAAATAGGGTGAACAGGAAATGTAGATTAGGGACAGGAAAATTACCTGTTACAAAAATCTGTAATTGTGGAAGTAAATACTACTAGTAGTGAAAACTACTAAAACTTAACTTGACATATATATTCAGTCTAATAGCAGGTATTCTACCAAATCTCTTGGGCCAAAGGGTAGCACCATGTGAATGACAAGCATCAAATATACTATCAAAGGAGAATGAAGGAATAAACATCATGATCTTTTCAGACTAATGGTAGCAATATTCAAGGCTTTAGGACAGAAAAGTGTATTAAAATAAGCAGAACATGGGAAATAGATTAAAATTGGGGAAGTAGAATGCACGTAATTCAGTACCTCTTATTTGACAGAATAATGGGTTATAGAAATGTACATGGTGTAATAGAGAAAAACTGTCTGAATTTCCATAAAGTATTTGATACTTTCCTGCATTATGAACTTCTATTCAGGGTGGTGATAGATCAATAAAGAAACTGAACGTAGTGGTAAACTAAATTAATGGAGCTTTTGTAGTGGGTAGTCTAATGTGGGTAGTGAGAGGAAGGAGCATTCTGTAGTGGAACAGAGTTGCATGGCATTGTCAGTTCAGAGGCTAACTAAAAATATTGTTCCAAAGAATACAATAATTAAGTAGGATGGAGTTCCATATAACAAAATGATGCAGTTGAGGACAAACATCAAAAATCTGCTCTGAAATTTAGGTGTTGTGAAAATTAAATGCAGAAAGACATGGACCTACCAGTCACTTCATTCTCAATATAATGCAGCTACTCGAAGGGCAGGTATGATCCTAGATGTTACCAGCTGGGAAACCTCAGCAAAGAATGAGAATTGCTGGTGCTGCCGCTCAACTCTGCTTTGCTTTGTGACTTAGAATGCTGTGTGCAAACTTTGTCGTGCTTTCAAGAAAACTGATTCAAATTGGCAGGGATTTAACGAAGGGTTATGAAGGGAACTGGGGAAACAGAAAACCTGCTATGGAATCAGACTGTAGGGCTTAATGCAACAAAAGCGCAAGATGTTATTTGGCTCTCTCAAAACCATCTTTTTCACATAACCGCTAGTGTGAAAAATAACACTGAAGTAAAAATTAAAATGCCTCAAAACATACAGGAATGAATATACCTAGAGAATTTTATCTGAATCAGATTTTAAATTGGGTTGGTTAAGATTATGCATTAGTGCTCAGCGACAGTTGTAATGACTTTAGTTCTTTGAACACTTATGCTTGTAAAAAAAAGTGTAAATAGTGTAAATCCTTCTAAGTTCTAACAATATTTTGAAAAGCAATGAACAAATCCTTTAAAGGTTCTGTGATGCAGAGGAATATGGGGTGAGCAGTGATGGACATAATAAAAGAAAATTTTGATTTTGCTGTGAAGGTTGTTAGTTGTAGTTGCTGCCAGGAGCTATTGAATTGTGAGGTTTCAGTGAGAATGGTGATGATGGGTAGGCTGTGCTACTGTAAAGATCTCATCTATTTATATTCTTTCTAAATTTCATTTTTATTTTTTACATGTTATGTTGCCAGGAGCAGCACAAATTCAAGCTCTAGAGGAAGTGGAAGTCATTGCAAAATTGAAGGCCAAGATGACTCTGTAAAAACAAAAGCTGCAGAAGAATCGGGGCCTGAAGATGAAGAAACAAGTAAGATACAGCATTATTTCTGTAATGCTAAGGTAAAAATTCGGCTTTTGTATGTCCCTGACTACCATTGAGCAAAATGGATTTCTCATATACATGCATATGAAGGCAGAATACAGCCATAATAGAACATGAAATTTTTTAGGAAAGAAAAAGGTACCAATCTGAAATAGTTGCAAATAAATATAAAGAAAATAAACTTGTCCTCTCTTCAGTTCTAAAACCCTTGTTCTTTTTTCTTAAAGATGTACGCTGCCCCAGTTTGTATAGAAAAATAGAAAACTGCATTTTGAGGTCATAAATGAATACTAGGTATTTTGTTACATTTCTTTCAAGCTTTCACAGTATTTTGTCACACATGGTTGTCTTGCTCAATTTATTGCCAAAAGGCAAATGACTGGTTCCGGCAAAATCTTTGTCTTCTTAAATCCCTTTCAATAAAGGGATAACTCAATTTCTGTCTTCAGAAATAATAGTTTTCAGTAAGCAATCAGCTGCTTCAACATTATTAAAGCTTTTTTTTTGCAGCTAAAGTTCTCATAGCATAAGATATTAAGATATTAAGGACAAAAAAATAAATACTTCTTTTTCTTTGTTAGTATATTCACCTGGGCAACTAGATCAATTTATATCTATACACTGACTTTTATTAGTATCAGATTGATATCTGGGATTACAGTAAAATAATACATGGACTTCGGAAAGAATTGATCTAGGAGTCTAGTACCTAGTCCTAGTATCTAGTATCTAGGAGTGCTAGTATCATTTAGATTTGCTTATGTTATAGATGTGCATCTAAATGAAATTGTGATTTACTATAAAGTTGTTTAATTTAGGAGTTCCTGATGCATCTCCCAAGGAAGACGCAAGTGCTGAAGAACCGAAAACTACAGATGAAACTGTAGAGATGACAGAAGCATGTATGTATCTGTACTCTTTCAAGTATAGTTACATGAAGAAGTAGAGAATGAAAAACTAAATTTTCAGTATAATCTCTATATGCATAATTTAACTTCTGTGATCATTTATAATGTCTTCTGAAATAAGTTAGAATCATTAATGGTATGACTTATTTTCCCCAATATTTTCTGTTAGCTGTATCAGATAAACCTGGTCCTGAGCATTCTGGAATCCATCCAGAAGAAAATGACCCCAGTGTTGATGATGTCTCTGGAAATGTAGAGGAAGCAGCCTCCTGTGAAAAAAGTGTGAATCAAGAAATGTCAAGTCAAAGTATTGAATCCACTGCCAACTCACTTGCTGTAAACAATGAACCTCAGCCACACCCAGAATCCTCAGGGCTTGCACCTCCAGACGAGTCCTCTACTAGGACCTCAGCTCTCCAAGAAACTGATGATAGTGATGATGATCCTGTTCTGATCCCAGGGGCAAGGTATCGAGGAGGACCAGGACACAGGTTAGGGGAATACCAATTGCTGTTCCTGCTTGGCAAAATTTATTTTTTATTTATGGAATATCTAGAAACCCATGCCTTATATCCTTAAATAAAATAAATTATTCTTTGACAACTAGCCAACAGATTGATGGCAGAGTCTAATTTGCCAATATGTAAGATATTGATATATATAGAAAGAGATATATCACTATATTTTCCCTAGGCAGGCAAGTTCCTACAGATCTAATACCTGCTCTCTGCCTGCTGAGTACCCCAGTGCTAAATATTGGTAGTTCATTTTTTAACATTCTCCCTTTAGTGGGAAATACAGAAAGTTCATAGATTTGCATACAGGTACATGTTCTTTTAACCCTACCTTAGGTGTTCTTCAGCAAAGCAAGAGCTTGTAACTGTTGTTCAGCAATGCTGTGTTTGTCTGTAATACATACATTAAGAGCAACGTGTTCAATTTTTCATTCATTTTTTTTTTCTGAAGGAGAAACTCTTAATACTTTTTCTTTTGTTGGTTAATATCACAATGTACAGCAGTAAAACAAAAAGATTACTGGTTGTTGTGATTAATAAAAGACACATTTAGTAAGCTTGATTTTTTTTTTTTTTTTTTTCCTTGTAAAATATAGCTGTACATACTTGCTTGATCATTCAGTAAACACCTGATTTGGTGTTGCTGGTTTAATACCTTTGTTCACTAAATTTGATACTTGGACTTTGTAAAAGCTGTAATAATTATTTAAGCAACATCTTTATTCTTAGACTTAAGAGAATACCTCCTTTACTTGTTTCAGGTCTTATGTAACATAGTGTCAGATGCTTTACCTTTACTCCTATTCTGTTCAAAGGCAGCGTTAATCTTGATAGTAATTTCTTATGATAGCAATGCAAAATCCTTACAGGAAGCATTACAATATGTATTCATTAAAAAATCAGAAGGAATTTTATAGTTGTGTTTAGAAAAGATTTTGACTAATATGCAGTTATAAAATAAAAAATCATAAGCCACTACATTGTCAGTAATGACAAAAATAAGTCAGTGGTTGCTTATTTCATGAGTAATTCTCTTCAAGAAATGACAGTTTTTATGAAAGCCAGTATATACAGATTCCATCATAATCCATGAATTTTCCACGCAATACTAAGTAATTGTAGGTAAATACCTAATGGCAGAACTAGTTTCCACTACACCACCAATATTTATTATGATCTAATAATTGAAAAGCAAGCTGTGAAAGAAACGTGCAATTTTAATCACATTGTTTTCAGGCAGGATTCTTAGCTTCTCTTCATGCACCTTATGTTGTCTCCATGATGTAATAATCTTCATAGTAATGTAGTAAGAATGATACTTCCAGGTATCATATAGCTGTTAACAATTTCCCACTAGTGAGTATATTTTAGAAGAAGTTATACTTCATCTCACATGCTTCTTTTTCTCCTTTATGTACAGCAAGATTTCTTCCTCTAGCAGTTTAAATTTACTATATAGGAAAGATCATTCAAGCAAATTAATGATACTATTAGAATTCTTTATGCAGCCCCCCTGTTCTCTTATTCTTCCCTCAGATTTCTGACAAAAGTTGCTGTGTTGTCAATACTGGTTTAGGATTGCCTCCAGGCTTTCATTACTCAGGTTTAATGCTTGACCAGTTCATTTTGTTCTGCTTTTGTGTGTGTGTGCAAGCAGCAAATTTTTCTAGTTTTAAGTTCTGAGCAGTCAAATTATTTACACTACATTCCCTCCTTCCATTTTCAGGAGTTTCTAAATACCCTCTGAGCTACTGAAGTAAGACATCTTGTGTGTGATCAAAGGAATTTGGATTTCCAGAGGGAAAACAGGCACTGATGGTCCTAAAGGCTAGCTATAAGCCCTCTTAGTATTTATATCCTGTATGAAATAGAGTGAAAGGACCTGAATGTCCTCTCTACTACTACTGTGAATTCCTTTCGTAAACTGATTACATTTATTTAAACTCCCTCTGGCTCATTAACTAGTGGAAAGATACCTCAAAACATTGTTGCTATAATGGATGTAAATTGACTAAAATTAGTAATTTTGTTTTGTGCTAAGATACAGTTTCGATTGAAATACTTTTTCATGCCCAGTACATATCATTTCAGTGATGTTCATCCTGTCCATTTTCAGCCTATATCTCACTAGACTGATTGCCAAGTTTTTCTCACTCTTAGCAGTAAAAAAATTGTGGTTTTCCTTCAGTCATGCTGATTCCTGTCTGTTCTCCTCCATGTTCCACTTATTTTGTGAATATGGTAGACCAGACTTTTATGCACACTGCACTGTTTGGCTTTTGCCAGGATTAATGGTATTATTGACTGTCTAAGAGAAGATTCTGTGAGATACAAGTAAGCTGTAGTTACATAATTCTCCTCTCTTGCTCTCTCATAGTGGTGGCTTGTGGTTCAGGCACAAGATCAGTTAGCATACTGGAGTCTTCCTTATTTTGTAATTTCTAATTAATGTGTTCTTATCTTTCACCAGAAGGAAGCTCAGCAGTGTATGACTATCAATTTTATACTACTGCATTTCTACCCACCTCTTTTTCTCAAGGTCCTACAGTGCCCTCTATATTCATAAAGTTACCCAACCTTATATCCTCAATGCACTGCATGAATACATTCCTACGTTTTTCTCAAAGACAATTAGCAATATATTAAACAAAATTGCCTGCAAGACTGGTGCTTAACTCCACCAGGATGCTTCCTGTAGGCTTACATTTTCTCTTTTCTCACTTAGTAAATTGTGTAACCTAACAGTTCCTTTACTAAATCTCATTTCTCAAGTTTATCTAATAGTTTCGTTTCCAATACATCATCCCGTAAGATAATTAATGGCATTAGTATAGAAGTAATAAAGCAGATTTTTCCCTTTCTAGAATATCTGGAGTGGAGTTGCTTTGGGGCTTGTTTGTTTGGGATTTTTCCTTTCTGGAGAAGGTTATAAGACTAGCCTGCAACAGTCTTACTTTTTGTGAACCTATTTTATGCAGTGGTACAAACAATGTTGACTTCTAATTTTTGTCTGGGACATAAAAAGTAGGCCATAGCCTTCTGAAACTGAATGCTAAAAGCTGTATGACTAATAAGTCTTTTCCAGTATATAGAATTACTAGTTTTATCAATAACCAATTTTAGGTTTCTTTAGGTCATATTTTTTATATTCCTAATAACTAGGTATTGTCTATATTGAGGAGAAACCCCACAGCTGGGGAAATGAATATAAAGGAAACTCTCAGAGTCATTTTCCCACTGTAAAGTACAATTTTCTCCATTGAGAAAGGAAGGATAGGCTTCTGATTCTCTACTCTGAAATCATGATCTTAAACTTCCTCTTAAGGAAAAGAAGTGGCTGAAACACCCTTTATATAGCTCTGTTGACAGTGCCTGCAGTTAAATAAATTGAGAACTTCCTGCTGCATCAACTCCACTGGTCTCAGTTTAGTTGCAGTAAGATGGATATAGATTTCAGATTTTTGAATGGAATGTTTTCGGTTTTGCAAATCTAATATTTACAGAGCTTCCATTATTTGAATTTTGTTTTGGTACAAATCCAACTTTTAATGTTTTCAAACCAAGAGTATGGTCTCTTTCTTTTTTTTTTCTCTGGCATAATCTAAGAATAGATATGAGGGACAAATTATTTTTATGGATGCTTATTAATCTCAAAACACAATGAGGATAGATGGTTTCTCACCAACTAAGCTGAAAGTGAGCTGTTAGGAAAGACTATGCAACAGAAACACAAAGTTTACACCTGCTTTACTGTTTTGAGCAGGACTTGGAGTAGTAGCAGCAAAACGTGGAAAAACAGCACAATGTTTTGGTTGATAAATTTGCTAGGTCAGCTAATGTTGACTAGGAATCAGCTAGAAATAGTTTTAACGCTGGAGGACGTATCTTCAAAAGAAGTAATTGAGAATGTGGTGTCTGACTCTTTTCTGAAGCATTTCGGTAGCCACTGAGCATCGCTATAGGAATGGTGAAGATCAGTGACTGAAAGAAGCTAAACAGTTATTTAATTTTTTTGTCATTAGGCTAGTCGATACATGCTCTTTTCAACAAAATGTATAAGGAGCTGTGCAGGTTATTTCTAAATGAATTAAAAAAAAAAAAACCAACAAAAAAACCAACAAAACACCACCACCAAATAAAGCAAACCAAAAAACCAAACCAAATCTGTTTTGTACAGCAGAGCAATTTAGCTAGATACTCAATGGAGAAAATAACCTTCCAGGTATTTTAGGGAATACATAGGAAAAGATCCCTTTTTTTACAAATACGAGAAGATATGCAGATATTTAAATCCTTATGCATGCACATAGCATATCATATCTTCTTTAAAATTGACAAAGTCCAGCAAATTTAGTTGGAAGAGAGATACATGACTTGCCTTAGCACCATACTTTGTAATCTGGGGAAAAAGAAAAAAATCCACGCAAAATGTATGTTCTTGTTAATGCATCAATCTTAATTTTTACAAATTAGTCAAAATAAATCAGGGCTGTTTTCCTACTTCAATGACTGAATTAACTGTTTGGACTTTGACAGAAGCTGGTCTATGAGCAGAGGCTAAGCCTGGCAAATGTTAAATTAGTAGGTTAAAATTTCAAAAAAGATTGAATGTAAAATGGAATGATTATGCAGCTGGTTCCACTTCTGCTATGATTTATGAAGAATGCATTTTTAAGATCAACTTTGGATACTGTTATGTAATCTGAATACTGTTTTTGCTGAATTCAAGGTAGTCTCATATACTAACACTGAGGAAGAATCTTCTCAGTTGGAATACATAGAGCACATTTTGTAATAGATGCTAACCTTTTAAAAACATGATACCCAGCATTTTTGAATGACTTCAGTTGTTGTTCCCTTTACTAGATATAATATCAGAGGAACAGCGATAGGTGATAGAATAATGAGGTAATTAATTGTTTTCTTCCTCCCCTCCTTCTCTTTATTTCCATATAATGGATTTATTAGGTTCTTGGTTTTCATATCTAACTGGCATTTTAAGAATTGCTATACTTTAAATGCTATGAATTACAGAGCATATTGCTTGAGTTATATGCAGCTGCATGTATTGCATGGAAATTGAAAAGAAATGGCAGCATATATATTTAACAACCTATTAACCTTTTTATTGTGTGCCACAGAAATTAATGCAATTCGAAAAGTGTGTAGTTTGTGAAAAGCAAGTACCTTTTTTTTTTATTTAGCTGCTGAAGAATGTGTTATATTTGCATGTGCCACTGCTGACTTGCTTTGCCTGGTAGTAAAAGACACCCAGTTCTGGACAAAAATATAAGAATACATGTACCAAAGACTGTTTCTATTTTTTTTCCTGAGCAAAGTTATGGAACTCAGCATAATTATTAAAGCTATATTTGATGATATATATTTAGCAAGATACATGCTAAATCATAATATTTCTTTTAATGAAATTAAAATGTCACTTGCTCTCATATTCCATATTGAAATACTTGAGTGAATTAATTGTAAGAACATGTAAGACAATTTGAGTAACCGTGTTTAGCCACACACCATAAGAGGGAGAAAACTAGCTAACATGATTTAATGCCAAAGGCTATATATAAGGGAAATGGCACAAAAATTCTGATAATGAAAATTAAAATCTTGGCTTTGTGTGGCTGGAAACGAAAAGGCTCAGGATTTGATTAAATAAAAGACTTAGGCCAAGTCCTATAATTTAAATGCCT
This sequence comes from Pezoporus occidentalis, assembly GCF_034315485.1. Lineage (NCBI taxonomy): Eukaryota > Metazoa > Chordata > Aves > Psittaciformes > Psittacidae > Pezoporus > Pezoporus occidentalis. The sequence continues at coordinate 91,739 of NW_026915679.1, read as the reverse complement.
TCAAGAAAATTTCTTTGTCTTACAGTCCAATCTTAGCTGCAATTCGAATACATGGATTTAACTTGGCAATTTTCTTAAACATTCAGGAATCTGTATGCTTTCTGTGCTTTTAAGTTTCATGATAGGCATTCTCACTGTATAAAAATGTTCACTATGGAGTTCTTCAGCTGTTCAGTACAATCCATGGGAATATTTGTTTCATATTGCTATAAATTTAATATAAAAATAAATAATGCAATCAGTATAGAATTTTTTTTCCGTATATTTCTCTTTGATTATCACTGTCATTCTGCAGTATATCAGGTGAAAACTTAAAAATGTTTTGTAGCTGAGAATACTTGAAATATTGATTGTGTTAGAAGGCTTGGAAATGACTTGGTGCATTGCAGTAAACATTTTATATGATTAGTGGTGAAATAACTTGGGCTTCAGGGCAGAGTCAGTATCCTGTTAACATGATGGTTTTGTCCTTGGTTTTGAGCTATCTTTTGCTTGAAATTTGACAGCAGCAGTAATTCTTTCCAAAGGTTCAGAGGCTTGTAAAGGAACATGGTTGCCTGGAATTAAAATTAGAAATTTAATACAATTTTGATATTTAGGAAAGAGTTCTATTTTAACATCATGGCTGTGGGTTAACCCCAGCAGGTGACTCTGCCCTACACGGCTCAGTCACTTGCCTCAGGTGGGATGGGGAGAAAATCTGAAAGGTAAAATAGTGAGGGAACTCATGGATTGAGGTAAATACCAGTACAATGGCTTATTAATTAGACACCTTCCTGAGCTGAATTTGACTTTGGTGATGAAAGCCAGCATGTTAAGACACATGGTTGGAATTCTTGGGCAGGAATGTGGTACCTGGCACGTGTATTCCTCTACACATACAGCAAAGAAAATACCATAAGGCACCAGAGAATTAGGTTCTAAATTAGTAGTTATAAGCCTTAGGTTCTGTGCAGTTGTTTTGGATGGGGAAAACATTTCAAATGAGGTCAACAAGAGGGGGAGAAAAAAATTAATTGAAAGAGCAGAAAGAAGGAACCAAGGTTTCTGGTACTTAGCAAAGAGACAATGTTTGTGTGTAAGTAAATTTGGAAAATGAAGAAGTTACAAAAATCCTTAATTCTGGAGGAATCAATACTGTGCTCAATACTCAGTACAGAGCTGAGATAAGAGGGATGGTAAAAGGAAGCAAGTACAGGTGAGCTTTGCAGCAGCAAAGGAGATGATTGATCTGCAATAATGGTGTTTGGAAGAAGCAAGGTTATCTAGGGTATCAGATTAATTTTACGGCAACCACTACATCTGGACTTTTAGTGAAACAAAATTTGTAGCCAAATTCCTGTAGATTATTTACAAATTCAGTTGATGGATAGTTGTTTGGTTTTTCCTCTATTGGAAAATATGCCAGTAATTTTTACTGTCTTTCTTCTAACTAGTAGATGATCATAGTTGTTTTAAAACATTCTGGGCTAGTTAGCCAGAAATTTTTGGGTAATATGGCTTGGGAACTGAGGCCTGCAGCATGCTCTCTCTCAGAAAAATTTTTTTAAAGGGCAATATATGACATACTGTGCTTTAAGAAACTAGTTATTTAATTGTGCAAATTGCATTAATTTTAGTTTGTTGTTGGTTTTTTTTTTTAATCCTTGTTGCACTTCAGAATTTCTAAACATACAGAAAATGTCTTATGTGACAATTTTTTTAAGACTTACCTTACACATTTACATTTTTTCCATTTCTCTCTGTCATGGTTTAAGCCCAGCCACACAGTCTCCATCTCACTCCCCTCCTTCCTTCCTGCCCTGCTCCCGGAGGGATGGGGAGGAGAATCGAAAGAATGTAACTCCCATGGATTGAGATAAGAACAGTCCAGTAACTAAGGTATAACACAAACCACTGCTGCTGCCACCAATAATGATAATGATAAGGGAAATAACAAGGGAAGACAATACAACCGCTCATCCCCTGCTGACTGATGCCCAGACTGACCGAGCAGTGATCTAGCCCTTCCGGGTAACAGTTCTACATCCTGGGCATGATATGCTGTGGTATGGAATACCTCTTTGGTTAATTTGGGTCAGGTGTCCTGTCTCTGCTTGCTCCTGACATCCCCTTCGCCCTGGCAGAGTATGAGACTCACAAAGTCCTTGGTCAGCGTAAACATTACTTAGAAGCAACTAAAAAAATTGGTGTTATCAGCTCTGTTCCCAGGCTGAAAGTCAAAACCACAGCACTGCACCAGCTACTAAGAAGGAGAAAAATGATTGCTACTGCTGAATCCAGGACACTCTCTATAATACATAGCTGCAGATCAGCCTGCATCACAGGGGTTTTGTGGGGCTGTTTGTTTTGTTGGAGTTTTTTTAACCTGTGTTTAGTTGAAATAATATAATGGCATCACTTGTAAATCGCTATTCCATTTATCTAAGCCTTAATTTAAACATTTCATTATGTATGAATACATAATGCAACTTTATCAATTGATGGAGTTGCCTGAGGAGTGCATAAATTTCATTATTTGGCATTCCGTGCTTGGAAGAGTATGCAGTTTGGAAGGGAAGCAGCAGCTCACAGTCAGGCTTAACTTAGGCTGAACTTTGGAACAGTACAGACTGCCTGGTGTGCTTCTGTATCTACTTGATGCTTCAGGTGATTAGTCTACTATCTAAGCTTATGTTGGCAAAACCAGCAATTGCTTGTCATAAATACAAATGAAAATTAAAAAGCCACAAAACCAAATATGTTGGATTTCTTAACTGTTGTGGGTTTTTTGGGGGTTGCCTTTTTTTTTTTTTTTGAGTGACTTAAAAGCATAGAAAATCTGTAGTTACAGAAAAGTTGTAATTCTCAGAAAGGATCCTTTTTCCTGTAATGTTCTTTGTTCTGAAATGTCATTAGATTTGGCTTATATTTGTATTTTCTGGAGAAGACTTGCCTCTGCCAGGTTCCTGCCTTTAGCAGTGTGTTACTAGAGTGCCTCAGAATAGTTTCACATTTATATGATAATATATCAGTTATATGTGTGTTTGGCTCCATTCTCCTGTTGAAGGTAATCATTGTCTTTACAAGGTAACTAAATATAAATCTCTTCATGCCTTTTAAAATAAGACCCAAAATCAGGATTTTAAATTCACAGCTGAGTTTACTCAGTAGATAGTTTTTACCAGAAGTTGCTTTGTGCTTCTACTTTTATTTAAAAATGCATGATTCTCACTGCTGAGGGGTTTTTGAATATCTATATTCAAGCCTATGGGGATTTAAAGGAAGAGATTAATTTTACTAGAGATACTTAGATGAAAAATTATGCCAGAAACTACACTGGGCTACCAATTAGTTACTTTAATGCCATCTTCTAATCCCAAGATTTATTACTGCCATCTAGCAAGTAACTCTTCTGAAAGAGCTAGACAAGACTACTGCTTTGTCAATCCTAATGATGTTTAACTTCTCGGCTTCTTCACTGCACATATTTTATTGTGTAATTAATGTGCATAAATACACTGAAAATACAGATAGCAATCGTAGATAAGTGTAAGGCTAGCAGGCATGCTCTGAAACCAAAAGGGTCAAAAGATCTTACTGCGCTGAAGAGCTGTATGTGTTGTTCCCAAAGCTGTGTGATCACTGACGGGTTTGGTAGGAGAATAGTTTGTATCGCATGCATGTTGCTTTTACTTTCTCACGCAAACCATCTTTTCTAAGAGCAAGTGCAAAAACTTGCTTTCTAAAAGCAAGTGCAAAATGTACAAATAATTGTTTTAAAGTTTGTGTGTTATGTTTCCTTCACATAGAAGTAAACTGAAGAGGAGAATAATTACATGATCTTTAAAGCACAGTAGATCAAGAATATGGGCTTGGGTTTTTCCCCCTCAATTGTATGAAGACTTTGTGAAGAACCTTCTTAAATCTGTTGAAAATTAAAGTTGAGACTCCATATATTATAAGGGCTAACTAACAAGTACAGCATATTTAGTGTAGCATAAAAAAGAGGAACTAGAAGATTCTAAGGGGACAGAAAACTCTCTCAAAGGAAGTAGTAATAGTCTATTTTTTTTTTTGTATTATAATAAGTAGTCCACAGTTAAGTGGATCTATTAGCTACTGCTTACAAATCTTTTCTAATTTCTATAAAAAAAAAGTATTAAAATATCTTTTAAAAGCTTACCTGTATTAGTTGATCTGTCTCAGTGTGACAGTTTGTGGTTTGTTTGTTTTTTGCCTTTCTGGGGTTTTTAAAATATATATTAATGACTCCTTATTTGCATTAATTTTCCTTCTCTGCCTAGCTGTAGGATAACACTTTACCTTAATATTTTTTGGTCCAACTTTCTCCTATGACAAAAATGAAACAAAAATATAAGCAGACCACTGGCTGGGAGAATTAGTTATGAAATGGATCTGGTGGGGTTTTTTTCTGGAAAAGAGGACTTATTGCAAGAGTCCCCAGGATCAGTGGCTAAAACATATTACTTGTGAACAAATTCAGTTTACTAGCTTTCTGGTAGCAGTGTACTGAGGTTGCACATCTATTCAGTTCTGGCTCATTTTACTTTTCAGGATCATATAAATTCCTGTAAAAGTTTGTATCCTTGCATCCTGCTAAACTAAAATCTGTACCTGCTCCTTGAGAGTGGCACTCCCCTTGGACTGTGTTCAGTATCTCTATGCAACCCTGACATGGAATAAAAAAATAAGAGGTGCAGGTGCTGGGATGTGATAGTTTGGTTACAGATGGAATTAGGGGTGATAGCAAACTTAAGAGCGAAACAGGAAAAATTTGGCACCAAGGTCTTTTCATAGATAATTAAAAAAGTAGATTCCTGGAATTAAATATTCACAAAACTAAACAAATCAAAAATAGCTAAATTGTCTATTATGCTGGGAAATCTTCAGCTGTATCCCTCACTGCTAATGTATAGGATAGTTGCTACCATACTTATCTCAAATCATCTCTTGCCTTAGTAGAACTTTTTTAAAGCTGTCTAAATCTTGACTCTTGTCATATAGAAATAGTGAACAGAAATACATTTAACAAAATTTTTGGGAAAAACCAAATCACACTGGAAGGTACACTAGATCCTTAATAACTTTAAATTTATAAAACTTTTGGCATAGATTTTTCATGTCAAAATTTTCTTACCTCATTATGGTTGGAGGATATCTCCTGCACCGAAGAATAAAATAGCATGTGAATTTTGCCAATAGCTGAAGTTTGTTTTTCAGAGGGGGAATAAAATCTGGCATCACTTGACACACCCCTGTCTTGCATGCTATTCTTGTTCTAAGCCAGGATGGAAAAAGTTAGTCTGTAATTTTACATTTGGGATAATGTTGATGTCTGTTCCAAACTTATGGATATACTGTGTTTGAGTGCCTAATTATTATGTTAAAGTCTTTCTTGATAGCCCATTTCAGTGCTTAGAGCTGGATTCTCAGTAGTGTTCTCTCTCTGCAATTTTTAGACGATCTGCTGTTGCTCGCATTCAGGAGCTCTTCAGGAGAAGGAAAGAGAGAAAAGAAATGGAAGAACTGGAAACATTGAATATTAGACGTCCTTTAATAAAGATGGTTTATAAAGGTCATCGGAACTCCCGAACAATGGTACAAACTCATTGTCTGTTTTGGGAACTCTGGAAATTTTATGGTCTGAATCAGTGTAGCTGCCACATGCTTGCCAAAAAGGATGCTGTAATGTATCACAAGCACTTTTTTCTTTTATATTCGGTTGGAAGCCACACAGCTTGCTCTAAATGAAAATTAAAATTACTGTGACTCATGTGTCACCATGCTAGGCTAGGCATTTAAGTTTCCTTGGGTTTAAGACTCACTCCCCTTAACTTCCTTTGAAAATTTTGGTATTTTTCTTCTTTTTCATTTTGTCTGTCATTTTCAGTTGTATAAAATGTGCCTACCTTCAGAATTATGATTTAATCCTCACTTTGCCTTACAAGCTCTTTAACATTAAAGATTAAATAATGATTTTGAACAGCTTGGAAGGCAAAGTGAGGATTAAATCACAGTTTTTTAAGAGCCTTGACATCTCTGAATTATAAAAAAAGGAAATAGTGCTAGTCGCTAAATCATAATCTAACTACTAGATACTCTTTTTCATACAAAATGCTGCATTTTAAGGAAAATACAGTTACTATGTTTGTAAAGCTATGGTGCATGAGAAGCAAATGCTGTTTTCCTTGCCATTTCTTTTTTCACTTTTTACAGTACTTTGAAGATGTAGTTCTAGTACTAGGTGGTATTTTGTAGAAGCAGCAGGTGTATTATTTTGCAGATGTTCAAGGAGTAGTCCCTCTACCTGCAAAAGCTGTTTTCTAGAGTTTGCTTGAACGGCTTTGATGACACTGAGGAGAATGCTTCAGTAAATGCCTGTTTCAGTCTACATAAGCAACAGGCTTAGAATAAACTTTTATTAATGACAGGTTTGCACTGTATTTGAGAAAATTTTAAGTGTTCAAAACCGCATTAGTTTAGAAGTCATAGCATGAAACACCTTGTAGTTAAGAGATACTAAGACTAAGCTTGCCCAAGTGGTCTTAATTCAGCCTGCATCTGCACATGTGTTGTTACACAGATTATGTCACCGATGTTCTTGTTTGGTTTCTTTGGGATGTGGGTTGGTGTTTTTGCCTTTGTTTCACATGAATGCCTATGACAAGGAACGCACACAATGAAAGACAGTGAAATTTTGCCTGTTGGTTTCTGTGGTGACAAATTTCCTTTTGATTGATGCCCTCTCCTGCAAGGCAAGGCCTGACGGTATTTCTCTTTTAAATTTGTGAAGGAGACAGCTTAGAGAGGTGTTGTCTCCTACATACCTAAGCAGCCCAGAGATAAATTGTCAATTACATGAACTATTTTAATGCATACAGATATGGAGAGTGAACTAAGGTACTGCAGACAAATAGATTAATTCTGCTACTTCCTTACTTTTGAGAACTTAGTTTTGCACTCTTACAGTTTTTTAAATAAGCATATTTAAAGTGTCATTCTTAAATTGTCAGAAAGGAAAAGCTAAGTAGCATGCATTGATGTTTCCTTGCACCATTGGCAGGGTTGGAATGTTTTCCTGTTCATCACCCAGATCCCTGACGTTTAACCGCTCAAATGATGTCATTAGAGTCCTGGGTGTTACTGGGTTTTCATAAACCAGACCTGGGAGTGTGGCAGCAGGGAGTGTGTTATTAGTGGGGAATGATGGGGAGTGAGATTTCCTGTTCCTCTTGGAGCTAAAAAATGTTTTTGTGAGCCCAAACTTCCTTTTTCGTCAGAATTCGTCTTTTGCTATGTGCGTTCAGTTGTTTGTCTCTTCCTCACTATTATTCCCTCCAGTCTTAGCCTTACTTCCTTTCATATATACACCATTCTTCCTCTATTCCTCTCACCTCAAATCCCCCTTTTAAAATGTTGACTGTAAAGAAACTTTTCTTCAATAGAGCATCTTTGTGTAATATATAAATGGGGTAAATGATGTATGCATATAGTAGAAGTGAGTGTGTATATGAGCTTGAAAACAAAATTTTAAAATGTAGTTTCAAATCTGTTAATTTCCATGGTGCTAAAATTAGGTTTTATGAATATTAGAAATGTAAAATCAATAGTTACATAAGAGAATACAAAGGAAGCAGGAAAAAGTTGTAATTGAGAACTAAAATATAAACTTATTTATCATTAGAGATATTTTAGATGTACTTCTAATAGGATAATGAAAAATACTAAGAGGAGCTGTAAGACAAAACTGCCGAAAGATGAGTATATTGGAAACACATCTTTCACTACAGAATCAGGAATGCAGTTTCTCTGGCTCATTTTTAGAGTTCAGGATGACTTTATTGCACTGACTGCAATCATTGGTGCATATTTTCTATAGACAAAAATCTAGCAAGCCTAAAATTTAAAACTGGGCATACTCATGCTGGAAATACACATTTTAACAGCAGTAAAGGTTAATAATATGCTTAATAATACGATTCTTTATCATGATGGTTTAGTGTGAGGTGTCCCTGCCCATGGCAGGGGGGTTGGAACTAGATGATCTTAAGGTCCTTTCCAACCCTCACTATTCTATGATTCTATGATGATTTTAAAATCAAGATAGCTGGGGCAAAGCACAGAGCAAGACAATGTCTGTCCTATTCTTCAGTGCATTTAACTGAGAAGACTGTGCAGACAGAAAGGTAAGGATGCAGGTGCTGTCCTCTTTAGAGCTGTATTATGATGTGTTACTTTGGAAGTAAGTCCATAGTAGAGTTCTGTGTAAATGGTCTCAAACTCAATTCTCTCCCTTATGCTGGAGATATTCTTAAATACCAAAGATTAGGAAATTACTTAATGCTAAACTTCAAACATTGTCCATCATCTGTGTGAACTGTGAAAGCTGCTGCATAGGAAACTTCTGTTCACATAGGTATCTCTTTTACCCAGTTTATGCCAATTTAAAGAGATTGTAAGAGGTACTGGTAACTGTGTGAAGTATAATCTTGTGTGTAAGATTACATTTTTAACTTCCAGACTCTTTTCTCCAGCACAAATTTCAGATTTTTGTGGGGCTTTCAGCTCGCATTTTGGACTGAGTTTTGACGGTTCTTGAAGCAACGTGCCTTCTCCCTCTGCCACTTCATCTAGCCTCTCACCCTGTAGATGATACAGGACAGCAATGGAGAAAGATACTGCCGTTTAGTCTGTTCCTCTTTTAAAACAACAATGGTTATTTTTATGTCCTACTCTGAGTAAAATCAGAAATTATTTCTGAAGATTGTAGTCATTAGTGAAGGAAGTCACCCATTCATCTTTGCTAAGACTAATTGTTTGAGTTACATCTTTCTAAGAAGGGAGGGCAAGAGATATCTTGGCATGGAAAGATTACATTTAACAAACTTAATAGTTATTTTTGAAATAAATATTCAAGGGTGGCTTTTGGGGGCTCAGAAATTAAATAAGCCACATTATTCCAGGCTGTAATCAAAAGGGTATCTCGAATGTAACAGGTGTGGAATAATATCAACATTATATTTCAAGGAGATAGATGGGTAATACTACTGCCACTTTTTCTGGCCTGCCATTTCTCTGTCTTATATGATCATTTGCACTGTAATGCTACTCTGTTTCATAGGACACACTGCTTCAGCTACCTTCAGTTCCAAAACTCACACAGATCTGTGAAATACTTAAGGAGTCTGGGTTTTCACACTGAATTAGTAAACACACAATTAATAAATAATGCAGCATTTACTACACAAATAAATTATTTATAAATAAATAACATCTAAGAAATTAAAATAGTATGTTCTAATATAAATAATATGACTCCGTAGAAAAATATAAGTAACATATGTAAATGATTATCAGATAATACATTAATCTCATAATCCTATGACAATACCATGTTTCGGGGAGAAGGATGGAAACAAAGAAAAAAAAAGTTTCAGATTTATTGATATGCTTTTCTCCCAGAGACTTTTTCAAGTAGACTACATGTCAAGTTAGCTATCTTGTCATTGACTATGTCTGCTATTTTCTTCTGTTCTCAGAATTGGGGACAAGACAGTCTAGCCAGTTTGAGGGAAGGGGTGGTCACTTCAGTAGAGAAGTGTTCACAGCATAGTTAGCAAATGCATATACAGATGTGAGACTATGAATATTTGTAACACTTAAGAGAGTAGGTTTAAATACCTACTGAATTATAGCATTTTACATAAGGCAAATAGATGATGTAATAGATCTTTATATAGTGTACTAGCCTAAAGCATGAGAACACTGTTCCTTAAACCCCCCTCTTTTCCTTTTACACAGATGATGTTGTTCCTTTCTTCATTGGATGAAGAGAAGGCTTGCGTCGGTGGCAGGGAAAGAAAAGCAGAATGTGACAGGAAGCCTTTGCTGTCTGTCCCGAGACTGTCTGACTGCACCAAAGGAGGCCTTCCATCAGCCTCCCTTAGTGCTGTCAGCTTCCTGGAGAAGCTGCCAGAAGGGAAAAGCCCAACTGCAGGTTGTCTGTGTTACTTCACTGACAAACTGCACAGTTGTGTTCTGAGGTGGCTGGTTTTCTGGAAGCCTTCTCAAGGACCATGGATCTTTCTTCAATACCTTTCAGTCAATGGCCCAGTTGTGTTCACTCACAAATAGATATGCGAACTTGCAATGCCATGTTTGCGATATTCCTCCCATCTGTTCCAGTTTATGAAAAATTCTTGAGTAATTTGTGCATCTTTTTAATAAAAATCATTACCATGTCATTTTAAGAGGTGCACAATTTCTTCCTTCAAATGTATGATGTACAGATGTTCATATGGACAGTTCTTCAATAAGAGAAGTCTTCCTTGAATGTTTTAATTATAATTGATTATAATCCAGGGTCAAATTACCCTTTGATAAATAACATAATAGTTAGAGGAGTTAGCTGTAGGCCAAACCCAAAGATAATCCAATTATAATTTCTGATGGGTGGTTTAAAAACTAATATAATTTGTGTGATGCTAGTCAGATCAGTGCAAAGTAAAATTCCATAAACTGGCCTAAGATGACATTCATTGTTAACAGTAGGCCCTCCAACAACTCCCTGCCTTTGCAAGATAGGCTTTACCTCGCTCTCTATATTTATGCACAGCAACATGTGTATTAAAAAAGTCCATGTTGGCCATGTATTACAAGTACTCTTTGCTGATAGTATGGGAACATTACTGATATGTGACAGAAGTTAGCCATATCATTTCAAACGTTTTGCAAAGGTGCTTGGATACCTCAATGAAGTAATGATAAGAACAACCATATAGAATAGAATGCATCATTGCTGTGTCAAGAAAATATTATTTGTTCTGTTTACAGGGAGAGATGCTTCTACTTTTATCTATGATTACTGTAATAATTGAAGCTGAAGGGTCTTTTCTACCTGGATGCCCTCCTTGTTCAGTGGCTCATAACTTTAATTCCCAGTGCTTCCCCCCCCCCCCCCCCCCAGGCTCATAAACCTCTCTCTTATCTCCTATTTCACTCTAAATGGAAAATGGCCACCAGGGATTAGCCCGTCACACACGTTAACTTACCCAACTCTTCCCAAAAGCTGTTTCACACACCTCTGTCTCCAGTGTCATTTCTTTCACTTTGGAAAGTGACAAATGTGCTGTCATTTATTTCCAAATTTCAGTCTGCCCCAACATTTCCTTTTTATTTTTAGCAGCTCTTTGCTGTGGAGATCGATAACCTTCTGGATTATCTTTTTTGATCATTCTTTATTAAATGTATCCTTTAAATTTTCTTAGATTTTTTTTTTGCTCTTCAGAGCCAGTGTTATTGCAGAAATGGGAGTATACTCTTTGATGTGCTTTCCACTAGATAGCCTTATAATTTTCATTTTTACTGCAGATAAAAGAAGCCAATTTTTGGGGATCTAACTTTGTCATGAGTGGTTCAGATTGTGGCCATATTTTCATATGGGATCGACATACTGCTGAACATCTCATGCTGCTGGAAGCTGATAATCATGTGGTGAACTGTCTTCAGCCTCATCCATTTGACCCAAGTAAGATAATTTCATGTTCAGCTTATCAGTAGTAAAGCATTTTAAAATCTCAGTTTAAATTCTTTGGTCAATAGAGGATTGTAATGATTAATGAAGTGTTGTTCTTTTTTCCCACATAAATTAGATAATACTGCTTTTAATTTTGCCTTTTACTAATGACCTTTGGCCCTTGCTCAGTAATGTCTTGGAATGAAAATGTTGCTGGTACAGCATTTAAAAGAAGTTAAGATGTAATAAGAGGAATCTCCCATTTCTCCCCTCAGTCCATTAAATGTTTTCCATTACACTAATGGGGGAAGTATAGAGTCACTGAAATGCCAGCAACACTTTGGGAATCTCGTCTCTACTTGGCTCTATTCAAAGAATTAAGTAGGTGTCTCAGTCTCATTGGCTTAATGAGATTAGAAGAATAAATAATATTCATAGAAATGTATTAATTTGTACTTACGGGAAAATATTGGGGGGGGGGCGGGGGGTGGGAAGGACCAAAGTAGTAGAAGGAAATGTATATCATCTGACTTGTAGGTGGAAAATCTGAACCATTCTCCAACTTCTGACACAGTCAAAAGTATTCATGTTATTTCCTTTTTCCATAGCTTACATAGCTGTAAAGTAACAGCCATAAATAAATAAGCAAATAAAGTTGTTATAATACCAGAAGAGGATGGAGGTTTTCAGGCAATTTGTGGAAACATGGTATACTGCCCTGCATTGCATAAGCTGTGAACTTTTAAATGCTTAATTGAAATTGTGTTCCTGCACATGTTCAGCATGTGTGGCTAGGCTGGACACTTGTCCTCGGTTCAAGACTTCTTTTGGAAGTACATCTCAAATGCCCCATAGCTTTACCGATTTTTTGATGGAGTGCAACTGCCTTCCTGTCACACACTGAAAATGTAATGGAGAGGTCATCCTTCTTGTAGGGCAGTTAATCTTGTAGAGTTTTCCAGTTCCTGAGAACTCCTTATGGAATTTTTACTTTTGTAGCTGTTCTGTGGAATGATCTAGAGAATGTTCTGCAACTTCTTTTTTTCCATAGTTTAACAAGAGTATCCGTTGCTTTTTTATATTTGAATATAAAATAAATTTACATAAAATACACTGAAATTTTCAAATATCAAAACACATTTGAAATTATCTTGCTTCTGTCTTTGCTTCTGGGTCTACAAATCCTAAGGCTTTCTTATTAATGCATATATTTATCAGGCTGTCAGCAGAATTATATTAGTAGTGGTAGGAAGGTTTGTTCTTACTTTCTGCTCCTGTCTTATTTGTGTTCTGGTGCACTTTTTATTTAAAACAGAAGGTTCTTGCTGTTTGTGTTTTCTTCTTATATATATATATTAAAAAATGTACAGCGTATAATCTATGGTTCAGATCTTATATGGAGAATTAGTAATTATGTAGCTGCTATGTATGTTCAACACTGGAAATGACATTTGCAAGTAAATGCTTGAAGTAAAGTATTTTTCTTCAACTCCAATTAAGTGCAGAAAATACTGGTAAAGGCATCACACATTTAATATAGAATTACTATTACTTCTAGTTCTGGCCTCTTCAGGTATTGATTATGATATAAAAATTTGGTCACCACTGGAAGAATCCAAGATTTTTAACAGAAAACTTGCAGATGAGGTAAGAAGCTTTTCTCCTTTTTCACAGTAATGTTGAATCTTCCAGTTCTATAAAAGCATTTGGTGCAAATTACTCACATTGAATTAACAAATTTTTTTAATGTTCAACAAATAAGCCACAAATAAAAAGCTGCCCTTTATAATAGCTAACTTTCCTATCATTGGCAAGATTTTGTTAACTCTCCTAGAAATTATATTATATGATCTGGTATTATATACGTGAAAGAAGTTGGAAAAAGTATGAACAGTCAGATATAGAAGGAAAACTGACAGGAATTGAGAAATTAAGGTAGTGCCTGTCTTTAAATGAACAAATTATCTGAAGGAAATACAGTGGTATACAGAAGAACAGGGAATGCAAAAATCAATCCCAGTAAATATTCTGTGACATACAGTTGAGGTTGCAACTTGAGAACTTCATGGAATAAAGCAAACATTGCAAGCCAAATCAATTATAACAGTCCATATGTAACACATTATTTTCATACTCTTTAAGCAATAACAGTGTATAAAGCAACTGGCCTATGGTGAATTTAGAGTTGACTGCTGAATAATCAGAATAATCACATTTTAGTGATTTACATAACAGTCTATTAAAATGTTTGATGCTTTTCTGTAAGTTATATATTGGGGCAAATTTGGCTGTGGGGTTGTTTGGTTGGGGTGTTTTATTTGTGCAATCTCTTGGACAGCAGGGTATATAGTAGACTGGGTTTTTTAAATCATTATTTCTCTGTATTAGTGCTATATATATTTAAAACAAACAGAAACCCAGAACCCTTAGCCACAAACAACCCATATTCCCCTGACCTCCCCCCAACTTGTGAATTTTGAACCTTCCTCATTATTTTAATAGTAGTAAAACTGAGTGAAGTGATACTTTTTTGTATATTGTATAATCTATTACATGTTTTGGAGCCTTTGGGAGTTAGTTAGAAATATTGCTAAACATAATGTGCTTAAAGCAATTGTTTCACTGATCTTTGTGAAACGTAATTTTTAATAACAAATTATTTAGAGATGCAATTATATTTTAATTAAAAGATGTAGAACTTTGAAATGATTTGGCCACAGTATGGTTTGTAATTTTACATGGTTTTTGTTTTTTAATTTAATCCTTGTATTGAAATAGCTGTGTAAAAGACAAGAGAGCTTCATAGAACTAAAATAGTTTTCACTATGTTACATTTGGCTAGAGTAAGTGTCCAATTCTTAAACTGAATTTTTCATAGAAAAAAGGTCTAGGGAGAAAGCATTGTGCTTGAGGGGAAGTTCAGTATTTACACAACTGTAATTAAAATTGAGAAGAGGCCATGACTTCAGTGAATAGGAAAAGACAGTGGGGATGGGAACAAATCTCTTAATAGAGAAAAAGCATCAGAAGCAGGCTGTCAGTGCACTGGAGAACTAGGAGGTGAAAGAGGAAAAATTCGCAGCCTGCTGTCTTCTCAGTTTGCTCCGTTTAGGGAGTGATCAGCTGTGCAAATTGCCTGGTAAGCAGAGAAGAATGACAGGAAACAGGTGCTTTGATTTGGCCAGGAGAAGGCCACTGCAGACATTTGCAAGAGCATGTTCCTCACAAAAGGAAGAGGCCTGAGAAGGAGTCTCAGGGAGGTAAAGAAATGCATTATTTTTCTGCCTTACAGCAACTGATCTGGGAGGAAGGACTGAATAATAATCAGAACTTGTCTCCACCTAAAAAATGTTATACTTAGAGACAGGAAAAGTGCATAGCCTTAAAGGTGAGAGGCAAGCTGAAGTGTGGGAATCAAACTTAATGGGAAAGCAAGAAGGATGGCAAGGAAGTACCACAAGGAAGGAATTGAGGCAAAAAGGCTTGAAGTATTGGTTAGTGGATTTTTTTCCTTGAAACTAAGGCAGAAGGAGCTGGCTTTTTCAGGTCATTTAGAGGCAGGTAGTAGAACTGTTTAGAAAGAATTACGGAGATGAAAAATCTTCCTGAACTAGAAAATTGCTTGTGTTCTGTGGATTTTCTCCAGAAGTTTCAAGCAGCATGAAGGCAGGATTTTAGGGTAACCTCATCTCTTTTCCTTCCCACATTCTTGGGCAGAGATGGTGCTAGAACTTTTTTTCTCTACAGTAGTTGCCATCTGTAACAGCTTTTCTTCTCATCAGTCCTCTTCATTTCTTGCAAGATCTCATTTCCAAAAGTTTTTCTCAGTTGCTCATCTACCATGCATATGGACAACTGAATGAGGATCTTACTAGAACATTCTTTAGATAGACAGATATCTGTAGGCAGTCCACTGTCTGACTTTTCTTACCACATACAATTGGTGTAACTGCATTTTAGTAATAGTTATTAAAATATTGCTCCCTTATTGTAATTTTGGACTCTGTAAATACCTTTTGCATAGGAACTTTGTATCTACAAACCCATACTGTTGCAGTACAATTTTGTGTTTATTTTTGATGCTATTTGTATCCCTTCTCTGCCTCCAGGTTATAACACGTAATGAATTAATGCTGGAAGAGACCAGAAACACTATTACTGTTCCAGCTTCTTTTATGTTACGAATGTTGGCTTCATTGAATCACATAAGAGCAGGTGAGAGGCTTCTAAAGAGCTTGTCCACCACACTGGTCTAGGAAATAGCAGGTGGATTGGCAAACCATCAAGATCTTCAGCTGTCTGGGGCTATACTTGGGGTTGGTGAGAAGATTCAAGGGTCTCTTAATGGAAGTGCTTAGGAATTGCTTCTTTAGTGCAACGTTTTTGCAGCTGTTCTTTTTTACCTTAAAGAGCAAGAAAAGAACAAAATATTTAGATGTTACCATACTATCCACCCTGAAATAGCTTATTTGTAACGTAGTACTAATTAGATGTTGAGTTGAAAAATAATCCCTTTACTAAAGAATGATCCTTATAGTGAGTGCTGTGTGATTGGAAGGCTATTGGGGATGACTGGAATGAGCTGCAAGATAAACTGTCATTGTGGACTTGGAATTGTCTAGGGTTGAAGGAGAGGGTCAAGATACAAGACTGTAGGAGATTTAATGAGGCTGCTGGCAGCTGTTCTGGGGCAGCATGTACTAGGCTATCCCTTCAGCGAAGGGGCAGTTCCCCAGGGCTGAAACTGGTGATATGAGGGATTGCATGGAAAGTCATTGTTGGGAACTGATGTTCCTGGATGTTAATGCTGGAAAGGTTAATTGCAGTGAAAATGAAGATGTAGGAGAACGGAGAGACATCATACTGGGTAGGAAGCAAGGAGGTTATGTTTTGGGAGGCTGGTACGATGTGTGGGGTGGAAACCTAACAGAACTGTAGATAAAGGTGAAAGTGACTGTAGATACTAAATATGGGGACTCTGGCACTGGCTTAGGAGGGCAGTGGGCTTATAGTGATGAGGCAGGAAGGAAGCTCTTCCTGGTAGCAGCTGCTGCTCTGCTTTCACCTCTTGCTGATCTGTGAGAATAAGAGAGCCAGGAAGATGACACTGTATCCAGCCCAGTGCTATGCATCACCACTGCAACTGAATATATAAGTTTGGGGGTTTTCTTCATTTGTTATGAATTCTATGGAGTAAAATACTCAAAGAACTGCCCAATGCTTGAGATAAAATACGGCTGGGTGAAGTATTTCTTAACTTGAGTGATCTTGAGCCAATCATGTTCCCTCACACATTTCTATATTTGCCCTTCTGTAAACATTCACATTAACAGGAACTTTTTCTGATGTATACAGTGACAGTGATTCCCCAATTTTCTGGAGTATACAGATTTCTAACTTGCAGCTATTCTAGTTTAGTTCCCCAGAGCAGCATTTCAATCCCTTGTATTCATTATCTCTTTTTAATATTATGCTTGCATTCACTTTTCCTTGTGCTGACAGCCATTCAGCAGCTACAAGGTTTTTCCTTTTGTACACAGATTTCACTTTTATGCCTGGAAATCCTTTGTGGCTTTTCTCCTGTTCTCCTTTCTTGTGGTAACATTAGTACCCAGTCTCTGCTGTCAGTGCATATGGTCTGTCTTCTCCCATACAACCTGCAGTTACTGTCCATTGTGTAACAGCCCAGGGAGATAGCATGTTATAAATATTTACCAAGAAATGAAAACTTTGGAAGTTCTGTTTACTAAACCTGTGTGTCTTACAGACCGTTTGGAAGGTGACAGATCAGAAGGATCTGGTCAGGAGAATGAAAACGAAGATGAAGAGTAACGGGCAGTTGTGTGCAAGCACCTAGACATTAATGGAATTTGTATAAGACATTAACTATATTTTTCCTTACAGAGCTTTAGTGCAATTCTGAGGTATTGCTTTTGGATAACCTAATCTTTTGTTTTTGAATGACTGTGTGCATGACTCTGGGAGAGTGTGCAAGTTAAAATAAGCAAAGATGTTTTTAAAATGTTTTGGCATGTATGAGGGGTGCTAGAAGATGCAAAGTGCAATATTTTCCTTAACCTGCAGATGTGGGAGCTTGGATCAATGTTTTAAAGTAACTTTCATTATAGTAATAAAGTTGGTTCAAATAAATTTCTATACCTGCCATTTGCATGTTTGTTGCTTTCTAATTAAAAGACGTGGTTGTTTTAAGTAGTTTTCTGTTTTTATTTTGTACAACCATTGATTTATCACATTGTAACTTTAACCCCATTACTGCCTTCGTGTGCATTTTTTCTTATAATGTTTGTGAAGTGACAAATACAGTTATTTCTTACAGTGAGCAGTGGGATTCCTTGTGACTTTGTGACCCCATGGCTCTTGGTTCTTGCATCTCCAGGGACAACCCATACATACATACACTCAATCGTCTTTCCATCAGACTTATGATAGTGTCACTTTATATTCTTTGTGTGAATCTGTAGTGTTGGTGAAATAGGTGTGTTTCACTAATAGAACCATGAATATGCATTCTTTGCAACAACAGCAGATATATATTAATTTTCACTGGATTTAGAGCAGAGAAAGTTCAGTGCAAAGGAACACGAATTTGAAAATTCCTTTGCATTGCTTCCTAGGAATATTTATTTGGGAAGGAAGGCAGGTCAGTCAGTGTAAGGGCTCTACCCTTCCTCTGTATGTTTTTGGATGGTATTTGGGAAGAGGAAGTGAAGGAAAGAAACAGGAGCAGGGAAAAGAGCAGCTTTGCTTAATGGCTGTTCTTGCCAAGGGTCGCAGATGCTGAGGGGCTCTATTGGGAATTGCAGAATGCTGGGAAGAATTATAAATCAGGTGATAAGGGTACAGGAGGCTTCATTACCCTGCTATCAATAAAATGTGCGTTCATCACAGTCTTCATAAATTTTGCTTATGTCAACAAAAAGAATTCCCCACACTAAATGAAAAAAAGAACATTACCACAACATTCTGATACCCTGATTCACAATGCAGGCAGGCTGAAAAGACTCAGGGAAAGGGATATAAACCACAGAAACAGATGGAGATGGGAAAACTAAAGCTATTGGAGCACATGGAGAGATTTGTGAGGGAAGAGAAATGACAATTATGTGGAACTCAGCTGGCAGTAACAGCGAGGATACTTGGGCAAGGGAAAAATTATGAGAGGAAAATAGTGAGAAGATGGATAGGGTGGCTGGTTGTTAGTTTGGGGTTTTTTTTAAAGAGAAGGTAGGAAATTACTGAAGAAGAGCAAAGTATTGAAGCTTTGAAAGTGATCCAGTGAAGTGAGTTTAGGAAAGGAGAAAACTTGGGGAGAGAAGGTTTTGGAGGCAGAGTGTGCTGAGAAGAGTGGAGGTCTTAGAACACTGGAATGTTGCAGAAAACTGAGGAGGTCAGTGCAACAAAGGATGGAAATACAGTAAATTTTTGAGATCATATCTACTGTGAACAAGGGGGAGTGAAAGAAGTCAAGTTGGTTGGTTGTTAAGTATAGAGTGAAAGTAATAGTTGATGTAGATGCTTGTGTTTTCTGATGACATAAGGACTAAGTGGCCTAGTTGGAGAAGGGAGCAAAACATTATTTTTTCCTCGTGACATGACACTTTGGGCAAGCATTTTCAGACCAGCAAAAAATGAAAGAATATTTTATGGTTTTGTGGTATACCTATTTGGGGAGGGGGAAAGCAGTAGTCTAGAACTATTCAAACCTTGCTGCTCGTAGCACTGCACTGGGCAGTATTTTTACTTTTGTGTATATTAGCCTTGAATTTTATAAGATAACAGAGTACTCCTTTTATTACATTTTAAAGAACAGTACAGTAAATATATGTCGTGTACTTAGCATATACGTAAAGTAGGTTTGCCTTCTCTACTTTAGCTGTTAGTGATAAGAGGAATAAAGCCGTGTTTCTGTTCTGTGTGGCAACTGTTCCAATGGTGGACTTCTTCCACAGCTTGGGGTCCTGAGCAGTTCTGTGAATGAAATACAGTAACATAATGTTTTATGCAGTTAGGTCCTCTACAGATGATATTTGAGATGGATTTGCTTCCAAAAAGAATAACCATGGTGTTTCTACAGAAGCATGACTTGCTTTCTTTATTTTGAAATTACTAACCTTTGCCTTTTGAAAACAAATCAGTTCTTAAGGCAGTAAATAGAGAGCATACCCTTTGTCTTCACTAGAGAAGTTTTATAAATCATCATTGTGGATGTCTGTCTGTCTAAAAATAAAGAAGCTGCTTCTGCCACTTTCTCTAGTAATTGCCAGCAAAACGCAGACAACATAAAAGCATCTTTCTTGTAAATGTCTTTTTTTTTGTTTGTTTTTGATTTTGAAAACTAAGATATCCATAGTGTTTGGGTTAGTTTTTTCATAAACGTTTTGGTAATGGACCAAGTCTCAATTACTGTAACCATGCAGTAACAGGAGCTGTTGGTAGGAGCAGGAAGGATGCTGGTAATTCTAGAATTCATAGCAGCAAAAGAAAGTTTGAAAATGTTATTCGAATGTGCATGGAAGTTAATAAATTTGTAATAAACCAACCCACAATCCAAAACCTCACAATTTTAGAAGCAAATCTTGAGATCTGGGTCTGATTTCAGACTGGGGACTTCGAGGTGGGAGATACTGCAGGAGCTCCCTCTAGTGCCACCTTTCATACTGCATTTGTGCAAGCATGTGCAGAAACAAAAATACGGGGATGTGTACTTCATGCTAATTTGATTATGCCATAATGATGCAATACTTGAGACCATCATTCTTCAAGTAAGCCATTGAGAGGAAAAGACCAACAAGCAATGGACCATCCTGTTAAGCATCAAATGACCAGTTGATTTAGCTGGCCACTGAAAGACATGGTTTGGACTGGGAGGGACCTTAAAGCTCATCCAGTTCCAATCCATCTTCCATGGGCAGGGACATCTTCCACTAGAGCAGGTTGCTCCAAGACCTGTCCAACCTGGCCTTGAACACTGCCAGGGGAGGGGCAGCCACAGCTTCTCTGGGCAACCGGTGCCAGTGTCTCACCACCCTCATAATGAAGAATTTTTTTTAATATCAAACATATTCAAACCCTTTCGTTTCTAATTACAGTAATAACAAATTTGTTGGACAGGACAGGGAGTGGGAATTTTCCTGCTTTGCAGACTGAAACTGTACATACGCTCAAGCTGGTTTTTCTGTTCCACAACAGCCTGCTGTTGATGTTTATGTCCTACGAAGATCACTTACCTACAGCAAGGGTTCAGATGTCACTGAACTCAATTCTATGAAGGACATTTCTTAAGACTGTTGCAAAGATCAAAAGCAACTTCTGTGATGTGTTGCTACGATTCCTGGTACATAATTTAGTGTTTTGAAGCTTGGGCAGATGGTCACTGTAGGAAGCAATCTCTTGTATAAATTATGAAGATGCTGAGCCTGTTCAACATGTGATCTCCTTAAGTTCTAGTTCTTTGTTCTCTCCCCTGATGGAGGTAGGATATGGATCACTAACAACATCCTGCATCACCTTTAGTGTGAAATTTTCTTACCTAACCAGTAGATAAATGTTATAGCAGACTATTGTCTACCTCTTCTTCAGAAGATTCCAGAGAATGTTTTTTTGTGACAGAAATTCCGAAAGAAAATGTAATACAGGTTTCACTGTCCTTGCACCAGCTAAATAGCTATTGTTGAAGTATGTGTGTGCGTAGTTGTGTGTAAGGGATGGGAGCCTGCTGCCTTGGAAAGCTGAGTGGTTGTGTCTGCAAAGTCATCTTTTTTTATGGAGAGATGCCACTGATCCAGGTTCAGTCTCTGATGCTCAGGCCTATTGCAAAGGCCATTCATTAACAATTCTTGGGCATCTTCCATACTGAACTGTTACATGAGCCAGCCCTGACAGCGCTGTTGAAAAATGAAGTGCCAATTAGCAGCAGTTAGCTGGTATTCCTGCTGGTCCACAGTCATGCCCCTGCAAGAGGCCAACTCTAAAAGCTTCAGCTGAAGTACAGGAGTGACACACAAGGCATATGTGAGGTCATTTGCCCTGGCTAAACAGAGATTGATTTAGTCTTTGAAATGTGGGGTTAAATCAATTTTAAGCTACTTTAATGAATTAAAGATGTCCAGATGCTTTATCTGTGTCAGCATCCAGTTTGTCTTCTCAGCGACATTCTCTACTGTTGAGTCTGAGGAGTTTTTTTTAGGGTAAGAGAGATTTCCTTAGTTTTAAATGCTTTCATTATCTGCAACTTCTTTGTTCTTTTGATGAAAAGGTACCATCTACCTTCTCGGTGTCCCTTGAGAGCTTGCTGTCAATGCTCCCCTCTAGATTAATATGCCTTTGCTGGTAGAGCAAACTGAAGTCCATAAAACTACTACTACTACTGTAAATACTGAAAAACACAACAAGGTGTTTTGATGGGGAAAATGGGTAGATGCTACTCTTAAAGCACACTTTTTCTGATTGTGACTCACCATATTACCATGCTTTCTTTTTTTGCAGGAGGAGGGCACTACACTAGTATAATCCATGGAATTTGACAGATTCACTATCAGTCAGAACTGATGGCTACTAATTTAGTAAAGTCTCACTTAAGTGAAAAACCCTCTTACCAGCGTTTCTTAATAGGCTTTGTTACTAATTGGAAAACAAATCCTATGCAAATGCAGATCCAGGGATCTGCACTGTGGATCTTCCCCTTTCTCTACTGTTTCCAGTATTTTCTCCTTCCTGACCTGCTCTTAGCCTCATGCAATCTGGTTTCCTGTAGCTACTCTTTTTAGTCCTGGTGAGCAGTGAAAGGAGAGCCAAGAGGGAGGAAGACCGGGTTGTGGGAATCAGGAGCAAGGCTCTTTTCATTAGCTGGACAGTGCTTTTGCCCAGCCAGTGAGGCAAACCAAAGATAAGTCCCAAATATCTTTCTTAGCTCATTCATCCCTGGTAGCTTCAGAGTCCTTACCTCAGCTCCCTCATTCCTGTCTCCTAGTTAACCTGGAGATTCTTTCCCTACATCAGAAACTTCTCAAACATGAGTGGTGAAGCTTGTGCCACAAAGATGGTGGCTAGTGCCTTCTTTCCTGCTGCTCTGATGACAAACACAAGTGAACCTCCAGTTCTATTGGAGGGAATTCATGTGCTCACCTCCTCACTCTATCATTTTTTCTTTCACATAATAATACCCCAAAGACTCTTCTGAGCTCAGCATAAATGTACCTTTTCCTCGATGTGTACCAACCAGCTCATTCCAGTGATCTGATGCAGCTATGGCAATGCCATAGCCCCATAACAAAGAGTTCTGGCCTCACCACCTCTGAAACCAGCCTGTGGTAGACCTGTCTTCTAGTAATTACTTGGCTGTTTTTTTTTAACTGAATACAGTTCTGTATTTAGTACAGTAGTTATTAATTGGCCTTTTTGTTCTCCAGTTCTCATTTGTTTCCAGTGATAAATAATCACTGAGCAAGACTCACCAGTGCTGAGACTCTGATCTTCCTTATCTATCGTTATACAGAACATTTCTTACGTATCTATGATCCATTTTTGTATTGGGTTCCCATGCATACCTGAAGAAATACGGTTAAAAACAATGTATGTTAAAAATGAGCCTGTAATTGTTAAATCACCTAATGGAATAATAGTTAATACAAGGTACTTCTTGTGGTGAGTTGAGTGTCACACCTTCCAAGTTGCGAGATGGGATTTCTGTTCATCAGAGTGTGATGACCATTTGGTAATAGGTGCAAGATGAGCTGGTGCTCTCACTTCAATTCTTGCTAACTTAATGTTGTCATAGTTGTCAGTAGCTAGCTCTGAGGGCATGGGATGCTCATTCAGTGCTTTTGTTCATGGAAAAATGTGTCTGAGATTATCTGTCTAGTTTCATGAGCATTTCAAAGAGAAAACACTGTGCTCTAAAATAATTTGTGGTTACTTTACCAAAGATTGTAAAGAACAAAGAAGGTTTCCATATATCTTTAAGTGAATATGGCTTTTTCAAATAAAAATGCTGTGACAAAGCCATTTGGCTTGGAGGTTGATTTAAGGTGTAAACGTTACAGGTTTAAGGATGTAACACACAGAACTCACTTCAAAATTCTCTCAAATTTTTCTCCAGTGATTTTTTTCTTTAAAAACTTAATTATATTGTGCATCTGCTGTCATTGTACATAAGGGTCATGCAGTGAGTATGCTGAAGAGTGCAACCCTCCCTGTGGCAGGAGCTATGACTCAGTCCAAGCACAGAGACTCTCAAACACTCCCAGTGTTAGAATCACCACCTCCTTCAGCATGCCCTCACCACAGCTGGAGCAATCCCCAGCACCTCATCCCTCCACCACCCCCTTGCATGTCCCCTCTGTGGCACATCACACGGTGATGGGGTGGTTGCAGTTGCACACTTTCCCCACCATGCTGAAAATCCATGTGATTGCTCAGAAACTCAGCCTGATTCATTCACATCACGAGTTTCACATCACTGCACTGAATGGAATTGATAGCAATCTGGAGGTTCTAAATTTGGCCTGTTACATACTTTATAGAGGAGAGCTGGGCAAAAGATACAGAAATGAGAAACTGAATGAGTTTCGCCATTTAATTTGAAGAATCATTTCTTTTGTCCCTCTTCTCACAGTATGTTTTCTCTCTGCTTGCTATCTATCAAGTAGTTCAGTGCAGGGACTAAGAAGGCATAAGAAACTGAGTCCAAGATGCAGGGGGTAGCTGGACCCCTGGCCCTTTGGACTGTCAGTGGACAGACAGAGAGCAGATAATGTAAGAAGCAGAAGGAAGTCTCCACTTCCCCTTTACACATTCATTCCCTGAAAAGCAGACAGAGAGCAAGGATAAATGAAAAGCTGAGTTAGACCCAAGGAAAGGGAAATATTCAATGCAGCAGTATCTTTTTGGTTCACTGAAAGGCAGTCTAAAAACAGAGTGTTACAGAACAGACTGTGAAGCATGGCTGAGCTGCAGGAAAACACTCGATGCCACCTGCACATAGTATGGCAGGGCGTATCCCACATTAAAAGCTGACTGCCAGATTAATGCAACCTCTTGTGTTTCTGTGTAATGGCTGTCTGACACTGCTGTAAGAAAGTATTTCCAAGCTGTAGGGCAACGCAGGAAAATAAACTGTATTGTGTTACATATTCTTGAAAAGAAACTGACTTCCCTCCTTCTCATGAGAAGGCACCTGCCGTCTCAGTGAGACTCCAGGTTGAAAACCACAGGATATCCGCTAGGATATATTCCTGAAGGAAAGGTAGACAGGTGAGTGAAGCTGGGCATGAAGGAGGAAACAAATTGCCTATCAGCCCCAAAAAGCCTACTAATAAAGCTAGGCTTCAGATCCTTTAACACTTCTGAGGTGAGTCCCCTTCCACCAGCCCATATTATGCCTTTTAAAAATAGGAGGCAACTCAAAATATTTAGAGATGTTCCTCCATCCTGGCAACTTCAGATTCTCTCTTGAGGTAAAGGAGTGAGTGTATTGGTAAGCCATTGGAGGCATTATTGTTGCACAGATAACGCTGCTTGGTGATCTGTGTGATAAGAAATGTGAGTGCTCCTAGAGCTCCTTCTCAATACATTAAATGTAAAAAGGCTGGTACAAAAAAAAAAAAAAAAGTATTTGTGATCAATATGAGAATAGCAGCTCTGAATATGGTTAGTTTGTGCAGGTATGATTCGAGCTCTTTATTCACCTTAGATAAATAAAGACCATAAAATGTATCTTCCTGCTATGCTAATTAGTTCTTCAGTGATTTAGCTGTATGCTAACAGAAGAGGAGCTGTTGAGGGATAGGCATCAGACAGTGGGTCCCTGGGTTGCCATGGTAACTCTCTAGGAGGTGTGCTTAAGAAAAATGCCACTTTTGGGCTAAACTATGGCCTGGAAGATGGCAGGTGGATGGGATTCAGTGTGCTTCAGAGGGTGGTGCTTCACGGCCAGACATACAGATCAGAAGTGGATGCGTGGGCATGTGGGGAAGCAGAGGGGAGATCCAGTCGGAAGCAAAAATTACATTTAAAATGTGATTTTGTTCCCAGATTTCTCGCTGAGCCATGAAACATGCAGGTTTTGATAAACTCCCATGTGATCCAAGCTTGCCTGAAAGCCTTGTGTATTGCCTTCAGCCTGGGACTTTGTGCTCCTACAGCCCTTTCTCGGGAGCAGCCAGCTGAGACAGGGAGGGCTTCCCATTTTGCTGGGAGGTTAAGCTCTTTAGCAGCCTTAGATACACCCAGAGCCAACTACTTGGGATCCCAGGCATTTGTGAGCTGGAATTAATGTTGGTGGGGTCACTGAACCCCTCTCAGAACACAGGCAACATATTTCGTTTCAGAAATATTTCCAAAAGGAAACGTCCTTTGAATTTTGTGTTCGCAAAACAATCTGAAATGAAAAAAAGAAGAAACATCTTGTTCCAGCACGATCTGAGACCATGCTTTAACAACAACTTTTCTTATAAGGGAGAGTGTGTTGCTTTGTCAGCCAGTTGTATGCAGTAAACAGAATCTGAGCATGTGTACACTCACGTATCTAAGGCAGAAATCAAGGTAAAAACCCAAACAAAACTAAAATATAGCCAGCATCATCAGCGTATAAAATGTCAGCTTTAAACAATTACTACTTTGTGGAGTTTTTTTGTGAACCAGATTTACTGTGGCTCCTTTATACCATGTGCAGTATTAAGTCCTTTATAACAAATGTGTTGTTACATTAATTTTCCCAGCCAGTTTTCAGGAACACAACATGCCTCAGTATCTACAACCTCGTTTTCCCTGAGCTGCTCAGCTATACTGTTCCTTTCCATTTGCAGCATTTCTCATTTTTTTTCCCTGTTTTACTGGTAAAAAACAGTTTTGGTTTCTTCAGGGTGTATTGGAGCACCACTTCTGATAACAGATTTATCATAGTGCAAAGGTAAAGAATTTGTATGTATTTAACAGACCTGAATATACTTCCTATAAACTAAACAGATTCTGAACAATATATTCTGTGCTTTTAAAACTGTAAATAAATTATAGGTTGAGCAAGCAAATACTTGTTGCTGACAGGTATTTAAATTCCTACTCATATTTTCTAAGAAGAGGAAGTGAAACCTCCCACACCTCTGTTTTTCCAAGAAATTTGATATTCCTAATCATGACAGAGCAAAGGGAAATGAAAGTCTATTGCAAGAGATGATTCTTCCTGTAAATAGTACCTGGGAACTTCTGCCTCATCTCATTGCATTTAGGCTGCCAGATGAGCATGATAAAAAACTCCTTCTTTTTTTCTGTAGCAAATACTTCTCAGCTCTAGTCTTTGCCTGCATGTCACTGCAAGACTTTCTAAATGGCAAGGGTACAGGAGCCTAGGTTTATCTGGAGATAATTTTAGCCTCTCTCTTTCAACAAAAAAAAATTGCCCAAGCTAAATTTGGACACAGTTTTCTTGCAGAACTAATAATATTTGGCTTATCTTTTGTTGTGTTTTCATTTTTCATTTGTTCAACAGTCCCAGTTATTTATTTAAAAGTATTTATTTAAGAGACACCATCAGTATATATGGTTTTGTTTTTTTTTAATGAAGTATCTAACTATTCTGCCAAGGAACATGATAAATGTTAGCAATTCCTAATGCTCTACAAGAACATTCTTTTAAAAAAGTCAGCTTCACTTGCTGAAAAATGCAGACTATGAGGAAGGGATTTGGCTCTTCAGCAAAAACAAAGTATCTTTTTTGTTTACTCAGAAAAACAACAGGGTGAACTTCTCTTTCCCAATTTTCTAATTGTACTTAGAGCTCAGTGAACAAACCTGTAACCCTGCACACATTACATCCTTTCAGTTGAATTCACTTGTATCTCCTGCATGTGAGAGTCATCCTAGGCTCTGGGGTACAACACAAGCCCCCAGACAACTGAAAATGCATTTCATGCCTAATGATTTTAATGCTTTCCCAGAGACTGACTGTATTAATAAAAACTTGACATCAGGTGAGCTATAGATCTCCTGGATCTTGTAAATGTAAGTGTAGGTCAAGGAACTAGACCAAGGTTCCTAGGACTGCAAAACATCAGGATAATGCATAAAAATCAGTATCATTAGATAAGCCCTACAAAAATGATACATTGGATGTTAAAATTGTGGTGGATGCTGCAGAGATCCCAAACTTGCATTATACAGTAATTTGTTGTCATCATTAAACATCAGATGGAGGATCTGTGATTTAGGCAGCAAGACAGTGTTTGGTGTGGGTGCCATCTGCCAAGAGGTCAGAGCGTGCTTATGGAGATCAAGTCCCCGTCTCTGATGAGGTTCATTTTGAGCTATTTTTGAACACGCATTTATTTCTTCTGCCTCTCTTCTCAGTATCATCTATTTGCAATTTCAGTATCGTTCTGCTTGAAGGTCCTCAATGCAGAATCACTTCAGAAGTCCATGCCTTAAACCATAAAAAGCTGTGTATAGTTTCCTATTTCCTTAATTTTTACTCCTGGGGGGATGGGGAGGAGAAGATTGACACAGAAAGGTGACTGTTGTAAATACTCTCTAAAGACTCCACTCTGGTTTTCTGCCTACTATAAACATCTTGAATTAGAAACCCTGTGTTGCTGAAATCTGACACATGTCCCTCTCTGCTTCTTGTTTGAAGCAGTTACCATCTGATGGATGCACTGCTTTTAAAGACCATGGCTTTGAGCTGTAAGGGACAGTGGTTGTAGAACATGTTCATTCATCCTGGGCTCCATTTCATATGTTTTTGTGGTCCAATCTGCAAAGTCCAGGATGAATGTGCCAGTTTTATTCATTTATCCACAGCCTTGCTTGAGGGATGAGTTCAGGGATTTTGTGTAGCTGAATCTGCAGATTAATTAGTCTGTATTGAGCATGTAGTAATTGAATTCTAGGTAGTTTTACAGTTCAATGTTAAATCCAATAACCAAGATATATATTGGGGGGAGCTCTTAAAAATCAGCAGTTGAAATAAAGAATCAGTGTTTCCCAATGTCATATTGTAGTTTGGCATACAATGAAAAGTGAAGAATGCACCTGATTCCTTATCATATAATACAGAGAAAAAAAAGGTACTTAGTGTTTGCATGAGATAAGAATTTCTGCTCAGTTTCACCAGGGAGATCATCAGCAATATTTTTCTAGCCAGCGGAAAATTCTGCAGCTTGACATCTTTGCTAAACTGCCAGTTTTTAAAGGCACAGAATCAAAATCCTGCACCTACTCAGAACAAATCTGGATCAAAACCCAGGAGCACCTTTTTTTGTCATTTTTGTGACAAGGCTGTTGTTCAACTCTTCAGGCTACTAGGAGACATGCTGTTCTCTTGCATAAAAACATGACTTGCCTTTAGCCTCAGGGCACTTCAGTGAAAATAAAAGACAACAGTAAAAGCTGAGGGGTTGGTTGTTGTGGGCTTATTTGTTCCTGGTGGTTTTGGGGTTTTTTTTAAACCATACATAACACTTTATCAATTGAACAACCCTTCAGTTATCTAACTTCTGTACTGTTCAGGGTGACTACACTTAAGAGGCCATTATGGTTGTGTGATCTGACCTGTGCAACAGCATTTCACTAAATCACTGGAACATTAATTACTGCACCTGCTTTTGCTGCTCCCCACCACCCCCCACCCCTACCCCCTGGGATTCAATGTTGTTTTCTCTCTTTGTATGAGATGAGCATGGTTGGTTGGGTGGTTCTTTCTGCTATTTATATATTTCTATATATATTTCTGCATGCATATGGAACTTTGTGTGTTTTTTTCTGGTCTATTAAACACTGCCTATATAGAAATGTCACTGTTGAATGTCTATACTGCTGATCTGCATCAAGATATTCATGTGATACCTCCAGTAGAGAAACGATATCAGCTGAATTCCCAGGGTATTTTGACTCTTTCTGTTGTACCACCAACTTGGGGCTATAGAGGCAGAGGCCATGGTAAGTGGTGGGCTGAAGTCCAAATTCAGTCTCCTAATTACTTTCTCCTTCAGAAAAGCTGTGGAAAAAAAGAAAAGATAATTTTAGAAATTAAAAATGGAATGAAATTAAATTACATTTTAAAAGTATAATTGAAGATATTGTGCCTTATTCCTTCCTGAACACTTTCTTCAGCCACTCCCAAGCTGAGTTGATGCATTTTGTTTAGATGAGTTAAAATTCATTCAGAAAGCATTTCAGACAGTATCCTTAATATCCTAATTTTCCTTGATGAACAAAGCAACATTTCTTCTCACTTTCTTTCGATGTCTTTGCAGTAGCTGAAAGGCCTGGCTCAATGGGCAAACAGCCTGTTACCAGCTCTAGTTTTCAATCAGACCCTCTGGAACAACCCTTATTACTGCAATTTCAGGTAACTATTGTGGCAGAAAAGATACCAATGAAGCAATAAGTAAGCGATTACTTGTATGCAACAAGTGGTTGCATACAAGTATGCATACAAGTATTCCTTTTCTCATTCTAGTTTCCTGTGTCTTGGAAGGAATGCTTTGAGATATCTTATTGTTTTCCTAACTGGTGTACAAGTTTCATAGATTTTAAAGCTTGAAGGTGTCAGGATGATCAGCTTGTCTGTTCCTCCTGCACCAGACCAAGGAGTTTTTCATCAGTTTTTAGCCATGGGACCTTGCATGCATTCTTCTCTCAGATAGAGACCTATAAGGGTTAGGGTTAGGGTTAGTCATCTCTGTGTTGGAATACCCTCACTGCAATATTTTAATGTGTTTTTATTCTTCCAACACCATATGAGAAGTTGGTACTTTGGACCTGCATTAAATATTCCAGTGATGATCTTCATGAATTGGCCTATGAATGAAATTACCTCCATATTTCTAAGGAGTAAAGGATCAATTCTAGATTTTTATAGACAATTAGCTTTTAGAATTATATTTTAATTACTTGGATTGTATAATGCATGATTTCTTTGGACAGCTGTAATAGGATTGCAGAAGAAAAATGAATGAGACAATGCAATTATCACCCATGAACAAACTCCTTTTGTTTTTGTCTTAGTCAATTCTTGAGGGGAGAGAGGGCTTCTTGTTTAGTGTTTCATAAATTATCTCCCGTTGTAATGGCTTCAAGGCTGAATATCACTGAATGACTCAAAGAGGTGGAGGTTCCAGCAGAAAATAACTATTCCAAAAAGTTTGTATCAAACACAGAGAATAACTAATATGAAACGTAATACGCAAGTAAAAAGCTGGTACACAATGATAGCTAAAGAAATGCATACATTAAAAATAATAATTATGCACTGAATGATGCAGATTGACACCATCTTTACAACAGAAAAATAAAACAAGGTAAAGCACACATGTTGGGTTTATAGCTATGTCTACATTTTGTCATGTTAGACATGATGCTCTCAAGTGTCTGCAGCACTTGACTTAAGGTATCACCATCAGTACTCTCAAACATCAGCAGTTTCAAAAATTCTGCCAAAATCTTGCAAACTGGAAACTGCTTGTGGTCACAGCTGGCCACTGAAGGAAGGTTCCAGATCACACCATCACTTTTCAAACCAGCAAGTTAATGCCAAAATCAGCAACCTAAGAACAGGATTTCCTAAGCTTTTTCAACATCTCTGAGCCAGCTGGTCACCTCCGCATCTTTCCTTTCAGCAAAACAGGTCTCTGGAGTCAACACAAAGCTCTTTCAGTGCCACTAATGCTTTCCCCAGGAAAAACATTCTCATTCGCAAAAAATCCAAATGGAATTTATTTATAATTTACAGAAACATTCTAGCATAAAATGTGTGTAATTGCTGGTCTCAAAATACTAAACTGTCAATGATATCACTTGTGTGGCTTGTTACAGCTACTAATAAGTACTGTTTACTGGAGTCTTATGTGTCTCATTTTTTTCCATCTTCTCCAATAACAGTCTTCAAGAATTATTCGTGATAACAGAAATTCACTAAGACAAAGAAGCTATATACTAAGACAAAGAAGCTTTAAGAAAAAGAAGAAGTTAGCATAAAATTGTAAGGTGAGTTAGTTAATTAAGCAACTTTGTTACTGTTTGTCTAGGCCTAAGCCAATAGGGACTGCTTGTGTGCTAAAGATAAAGATGTATACCAATCAGGACCGCTTTGGTGGTTTGGGAAACTGCCATGAAAGTATGGCACATACTCCAAGAGAAAAGGTAAAATGTTCAACCTAGAGGAAGACTTTGGGCCTTCATCCTCATGACCACTGTTGACTACCACCAGAGGACAGTACGCATGCTCAAGATGGAGTGGCAGAGTTCCAAGAAGGACCCCTCCTCTTCTCAAAAATCTTATGAACATGTATATCTACTAACATAAATTTGTGACAAACTGGACAGTGAGTGCACGTTAGGAGGAGCGATCCCCCACGTGCCCAGCACTGAATAAACAAATACCAACTTAACAGTTTGTCGTGGTTTAAAACCAGGCAGAGGGCTCGTTCACTCACTTCCCCCCTTCTTTCCCTCCACCTACTACCAGAGGGATGGAGAGGAGAATTGAAAAGAATGCAACTCCTACAGGTTGAGATAAGAACAGTTTAGTAACTAAGGTATAACACAAATCACTACTGCTACCACCAATAATAACAATGAGAACGGAAATAGCAAGGGAAGAGAATACAACACCTCACCACCAGCCGACCGATAACTTGCCCCCCCCGGCCCGACCAAGCACCCACCGATACTTCCTCCAACCCTCCAGTCCCAGCCCTTCTGGCTAACTCTCTGTTACATCCTG
This sequence comes from Pezoporus occidentalis, assembly GCF_034315485.1. NCBI lineage: Eukaryota > Metazoa > Chordata > Aves > Psittaciformes > Psittacidae > Pezoporus > Pezoporus occidentalis. Next base: position 59,484 of record NW_026915679.1, on the reverse strand, counting down.
GGCATGACGTGCTGTGGTATGGAATACCTCTTTGGTCAGTTTGGGTCAGGTGTCCTGTCTCTGCTTCCTCCCGGCTTCCCCTCCTCCCTGGCAGAGCATGAGGCTCACAAAGTCCTTGGCCAAACCAAAACATCCTTGTTATCAGTTCTGTTACCAAGCCGAAAGTCAAAACACTGCACCGCACCAGCTACCAAGAAGGAGAAAAATGACTGCTACTGCTGAACCCAGGACACAGTTGTATTGACGAGTTTCTTTATGATGCTTTTCTCAGCATCATTGGTGGAGAAAACACGTTCTGTTGTTAGAAGCTTGCAAAGATACTGAAGAGCCTTGAATAAACCCAAGACAAAAAATATATACAGTTAAAATAACTTGGATCTATCACTGCCAGGACGAAAGCAATGTAAGAATATTTCCTTTTTTTCTTTTAATAACAAATGCTTTAAGCCCGCTTTTCCAAATTATGCCAGTTCTTCCAAAGCAAACACTGGGAAAAGTAAGATAATTGTTTTGTTTGTTCTGTTTTTTAATTTAAAGGAAAGAATTTTTTCCCAGTGTCTGCCCAGGAGATATGAAACATGAAGAAATTTCAAGAAGGTCATGACTGTCTCGCCTTTCACTCACTTTTTTTGTTTGCTTGTTTAGCAGTACTGGCAGTTCACAGAACTGTCATTTTGATGGTTTCTTGGACACAGATTGAAAAAGATGTGACATTATATTAGAATGGGAAAATACAGATTGATGTTAACTCCCACTCTGATATTAAGTGCCAATAACCCGTTTACATTCTCATTTGCAGTGCACAGTAATTGGAGCAGACAACATTTCTTAATCTCCCCTACAAAGCACTGTGCATTTGTGTTGCCGTGCAGCCTTAGGAGAACTGGGACATCCAGATGGGGGAGAGGTCGGCATACATCTGAACTACACTTCACATGTCTGCAAGCTTCAGGTAGCCATGCCCAGGGGCTGTGACTTCAGGGTGGCAAACCCAGTCCTACCTGTGTCTTTCAGCACTCAAACGGGTAAGGAAGGAAGGGAAACCTGCCCTGTCTTTGCCTGAACAAGGAGAAATCAAGTAAGTTTTAGAGGGGTTTTTCAGAGGTTAAATTTGTATCACTTTCACCTGGAAGAAAAATGGGGCTTGAGTGTGGGAGCTGGGAAAGAGTAACACATGGGTGTGTTCTGTTCAGTAGAAGTGGTGAGTAAAGAAAGTCTGGGCAAGAGGGAAAGGAGCACAGAGAGTTGTGCTTCTGTGAGAGGGAAGCTGTGTGGTGAAGAATAAGGCAGAAGGGAATGCAAGTGTATTTTTAATCGAAACTAGAGCCACCTTTCTAAGTCTACAGCCAAATTATCTAGGCTTCTCTTATGCAAGGCAACAACTATCCTGGGGACATAGCCTCATGGTGACAAATATGAACAAATACACAGTCATGTACTGTTGAATTTGAGCATTGTACATGCATGGGGGTTTTTTTCCTGCTTTCAGTCTCCAGAAGATCCACAAGTCAAAACTTTCTGAGAAATAAACAATAAACCAACATATTATTTCTAGATTTCCTAAACTGAGGAGCTGTGCAGGACTATTCAGATTTCTGTGGTGTGGGAATGTCAGCTTGGAGCAGGGGAGCTGTCCAAATGTGACACATGGGAGCTATTTAGAGCACTAAGAAGCTGATAGCTGCACAGCTAGTGGCAAGGAATTTGTGGTGTGGCCATGGATGAAAATTACCATGTGTGTGGAGCAGGCAGAATATTGCTGATTACAAACAGAAATTTCAAGTGACTTGCAATGCGTTCTCAGAAGAAAGGACACACTGCTGTCTGAGGTGAGAGGTACTGAACCAGACTAGGGCATCAGCACAGACCTTCTCATGGCTATCTCTCTTGGTGAGGGTGTCTCTGTTTTCCTTGAGTTAGCCTGTCTGTGCAAGGTTTCTCCTGTTATTCAACAGGTACTTCTCAGTGCTATCAAAAGATGTTTAGAGCTGAAATACAGTCTCCAGAAGTGGAAAATAAAGGAGACTGACTGGAAAGGGGATTGACAGCTGTATAGTACTATGCAGCTGTTGTAAATCACATAGTTCCCCAAGCAAAGATAAAAGTTCAGCCTCATGCCTATAAAAATAACTAGTAAACCTGGGGCTTGGAGGGGTTGTTGGCGTATTTTGGTTTTTGGTTGCCCTTTAATTTCTGTGGGATTATAGTATGTATTGCTCCTGTCACGGGTTCAGCAGTAGCAGTCATTTTTTCTCCTGCTTAGTAGATGATGCAGTGCTGTGTTTTTGACTTTTAGCCTGGGAACAGTGCTGCTAACACTAATGTTTTTAGTTGTTGCTAAGTAATGTTTACTCTGACCAAGGATTTTCTCAGTCTCATGCTCTGCCAGTGAGGAGGAGAAGCTGGGAGGAAGCAGAGACAGGACACCTGACTCAAACTAGCCAAAGGGGCCCACATCATGCCCAGTACAGAAACTGGAGGGAGTCACCCGGAAGGCCCAGATCACTGCTCAGGTCAGGCTGAGTATCGGTCAGCGGGTGGTGAGCAATTGCATTCTCCTCCCATGTTATTTCCCTTATCATTATTATTATCGGTGGCAGCAGTAATGCTTTGTGTTATACCTTAGTTATTGGTTCTTATCTCAACCCGTGGGATTTACATTCTTTCCATTCTCCTCCCCATCCCTCCAGGAGCAGGGGGAAGAAGAAGGAAGGGAGTGAGCAAGCGGCTGGGCTTAAACCATGACTGGTCCACAGAGGGTAGGGAAACAGCCTTGCTGTCCATGGCTCCTTTTCTAACTCTAAATCAAAGGACTTTTTCAACCTTAACTTGCAAGAGTAGAGCCTACTTCCTCTGCTCTGAAAAAATCTGATCACTCTCTGATCTACATTTGGACAGTGTGGGCCTTGTTCTCCTTGTGCTCCATCCAAGTAGTCTGAGCTACTGACTTGACGTTAGTGTTGCATTCCCGCTGTCTGCAGAAATACAGCTACAGAACACTTCATTCTGAAAGGACAAACATACCCCTATAGTTCAAACAGTGGTCCGCTAGGACAAGGCAGTTAATGAAACAGTCAATGATGTTTTACAGGCCTCCCAAGCCAAATTATTTCAGACTATATTTCACTCATAGGTTGATACTGGAAAAAGCTAAGGCTAATTAGCTTGTATTTTGGTAGTCTGCTCACCTTCCTTTTTTTTTCTACATTCTACTAGGTAAGAGTATCCAGATGATTATGACGATGATAATAATAACAATTACACTTTTTTAAGTCTTCTCAAAGTGCTGGTTTGGTTGAAGACCTGAACATTAGGAATGGCTGTTCTTCTGCCATACCACAGGTTTGCAGCCAGACACCCACATCCTTTGTGGAACAGTTAGGGCTTTAAAGGATGCAGGAAAATATGAGAAGCAATGTTTCTCAACTGGCTCAATTAGAAAAGTAAGAAATAAGTCTACAATATTTGGTTGTAGGAATCTGTTGCCTGACTTGTTTGAGCTGTTTAAAATGAGGGGAAGGAGTGTAAAAGCTGAATTATCATTTTAGCTCCACACCTAGACATAAAAAGTAAGGATCTTTTAATGCAGTTTTGTGAGAGAAACAGATGGGAAGATGTTAAGCAAAGAAGATAAAGTAAGCGAAGAAGATAAAGCAGTTGAAAATAATGGAGAGAACATGAAAAAAAAAATTAAATGAAGAGACAGTTTCAGAGCACAAAATGGATTACCTTCCCCTGAGGTGCTGCAAAGACCAAGCTCTTAGTACAACTGACATCTTTTTAGAAAGCTGAATCTCCTGCAACATCTAGCAAATCACAAGTTGCTAGAAAATAACTGTTTTACTGGGTTTCAAGAAAAGCTAGCAATACTCTAACATATGGATGCTGGGATGGCTGGGCTGTCAGAGGGACCAATTCCACTTCCCACCACACCCCAACTCCCTTAAGATACTGGAGCCTTCATCTGTGCTCCACAACAAAGAAAAGCAAAAACCTGTGGTTTTCCTTGTGAGAACTAGAAATTTTGCTCTGAAAAGCAAATTTTCTCTGCCTCCTTTTCACAGTGATGCTGGTGGGTAGGACCAATCTCTGATTAAATAAGAACTACCAAGATTAGTTTCAGGAGTTAAGCATGCCTTAAGAAAGAACCATTATTGAAACCAGAGCTTGTACTAAGAATGTAGCTTGTACTAAGATGTTCAAAGCAAACATCTTCTTCTGTGATATCCTCCAAATCTTTATGTTACAGCTGTCCCTTTCATCAGCTTCTCTCTGAGGAGTCCTGCTTCACCTCCTCTGCTTGTGGCATAGGATTTCTTTCTTTTAAGGTCTTGTGGGGGTTCAAACTTGGCAGTAAGAAAGAGGGACATTAAAATTACATTTATTTAGGGCTTTTACTCTAAAAAAAAAGTAAGACATGGAAAAAAATGAAGCATTACCTTTAAGCTTTATTTCTCTCACTGAGGTTAAGGACAGCGGTACTAGGAGGATACAAGGTCTTAATTGGAGGGGTTTAAAAATCCTTTGATGGTCCAACAGAGAGGGGCAGATGTGGCATTTCACAACACGGACTCAAGCTGATGCAGAGACTCAAATCCTTGTTTATTATCACCAAGCCCTTTTTATCCCCTTGTTCGGTACTTTCTAACCTGCGCATACATACAACATTCAATCTCACTGGCCACTGTGAAACTCTCCAGGTAAATAGTCCAATCACAATGTTACAGACCCTCTCACAACCCCCACCTCCTCTGGCCTCCAACTGAGATTCCCACCACAACTACATCCTGGCCCATCCTACCAAGGCTTGCTCTTCAACCTTCCCTGTCCTTCAGCGTTCCAACTCATTGCCCCAGGGCTTGTCAAGCACCAAGGACTCAGAGCTCATTTGCCTTCACTTCCCACAGGCAGAAGCAGAGATGCCAGACTTTGACCATTCTCCTTTTCCTCACTAGCTTTTCCTCCTCAGAAAGGAACATCTTCCTCTCTAAAGTGACTGGCATTTCTGCAGTCACTGAGGGGTCACTTCCACAGCATTTCCCTTTGCAGTTTAAGGGTGCTGCTCTACATTTCACATCTGCCTGGCCTGTGAGTCTTGCTCCTCCTCCCTGCCTGCCTGGGAGCTGACTGCAGCACAGGCTGTGACTGCAGAGATGAGGTAGGAGTAGAGAATGGCAATGCCTCCTGTCGCTTTTCAAATGCTCAGAACAATTTGTCACTCATGCAAATAAGTATCTGATGAACATATGGCTAAGAATGAGCAATAGATCCCCTATGCTCACTCACGCGGAAGCTGGTAGTGCTGCTTGATGTAATGTATGGAAGAAAGAGGGAATGGGAAATACATTTCTTCAAAACTAGGGAACTAGAATGTTTTCAGAAGTGATCTGTGCAAACTAGCTGCCAGTTCCAACTGTTTGTGTATGGTGTTTCACTCTCTCTCAAATTCTGTCTCTCCTAGCCCACCACAGTCTAACTATTGCAGGAGTCATGTAATCAGTTTCTCCATTGTATTTGTACTTCACATTTAAGCTGTTGATCCTTGCCCCACCATTTAGTTGTGTTTGCTCTTCTGACTGCCTGCTGTCCAGGTGCAGAGTACATCTGTCATCCTCTTCCTCTGAGTTTTACCCAAACATTAAAAAAATTCTTATCCTTGCTGGGTCAATTATGGCCATTTTTTTGTATAAATAGTAATGGTCTTCTGCGTAACTAGGAGAGACAACTGCTGAGATTCAAGCAAGAGATGAACAGCAGCTTCATCTCATCAAGTCTTGTCATAAGATTAGCCCAAAGACTCCTCCAAGGGTTTGAGAGAAGATGCTGCTGGAGCAAATGGCCTTGAGCAGCCCCAGCCCCCAGGGAAACACATGAAGATCCAGGAAATCTCCATCAACAAAATTCCACTCCACATGACTCATCTCCTTTTCCCTGTTTTATCTCAGGTGCTAACAGTTTATTTTTAAGCTAGCTTTTCTAAAAAGGCAGAAAATGTTTAGGGCCATCTAAAGTAAGATCTACAGGACAAGGACAAAATGTCAGCTGGGAGTCATGGGAAAAGTCTTGGTGCTGGAGGCTAGAAAGGGCATCATTTGTGGCAGCAACTCTAAGTGGTCTTTTGGAGCAGGGGAGGGAATGTCTGTTTACACCATTGCATTTTTAAATCTCTATCTGTAAACTGGTGGAGGGAGGGAGGCTCTGAAGCTAGGTGCTCCAATCTGTTCTCCAGAGTAGTACCTCTCTGCCAATGCCCTGTCTATAAAGAGTTGATGATAAATTAAGATCTCATGCTACAGGCATGTGAAATGTGAAGGTATCAGGGGAGAATCACACAACCCATCTACAACTGGTTTTTCAGGATGTCATCTTCTCCCTCCTGCTGTAAGTAATGTTGTTCAGAGAATCAGTTTTTTAAAAAATAAGTCAGTATTTCAGTGATTTTTGCACAACCACAACTCCCCAGCCAACTATGCCTGAAGTGACTGGATTTCAGAAGACTCTCTTTCCTTGCCCAGTTGAGACTCTCCAGCATAACTGGCATCATCTTGAGGTCTGAACAACCACCTTGTAAACACAGATAAAGAAAACAATAAACAAACAATAATGCAATCAAAAATAAGGCAAGAGGACAGTGTAGCTTTTTAGACTCTTATTTATATCTTCTTGATTCAGATGCTGAATTTCGGGGTGCACTTATTTAAGATTTCAGATCCTGGGTCAATGTTCTGTATCTGGTCTTTATAGCCTGTTCTTCATGTATGGTCTGTACTGACTCTTCATAAGGAAGATACCTGCCTGCCTATTGCATCTCATGTTTTCAGCCTTGGGATGACAAGTTTCTTTCTTGTTCCCTGGTAAAAGCCAAGACCACATTCTCTGTACCTTTAATATGCTGACATAGCAGAAAATTCTTCCCCCCAGATAAAGGGTTTGTTGCTTTCTCATTTCACAACAGTCACACAATACAACCACTTCATTTTGATTTCTGGAAAGTGAGCACAGAAGGGTGGAGCTCCTGTAGTATGCAGTGGATCCTCCCTGGAATACAGAAAAACTGTACTTAGTTTCAACTAGTGTGTCAAGTAATGAGTTTCAACATCAACAAAGGAAGAGGAACTCATACCTGCAGCACCACGGAAGATGAGATAGGCTTACAAAGAAATGTAACACTCACCTGTATGACTAATTAAAAGCTATAAAACCACCAAGTTTTCACTTAACGAAACATAAATAATTAGGGCATCAGATTAAAAAATAGAATGTGTCTTTTAACCAATTTGTAATCAGTGCAATTCCCACAGAGAATGTATAAGCATCCCTAAGTTTTCATCCACACATCCACCTCCTTAAATCCACTGGGCCCAACAACTTGCAGTGAAGGTTTAAGGGCTGATCTGGAGTATTTGCATGATGCTGGGGTCTGAAGGATTCCAGGAAACTGTGTCCCAGACTTCTCAATGCTCATTGGGTGCTGTGCTATTAACTGGCAGGAAATCTCACAGAGTTGGTGGGGAAGCTGTGTCTTCGTTTCAGGCCAGCCTAAATTTAGGAAAATTCTAAATGAAACAGACTCCTCGTTTTTCAGGATAACCATGAGAAGTTCAGTTCTGGGGAGACATTGTTCTCGATCATCCTTCACAGCTGAGCAGATATCCCTGGTAGAACACCAACACTTTATTTTTATTAAAACCTAGAGCTAAGTAACTTATGAAAAACTGCTATTATTTTGACAAGCATTTATTTAACAACTCGTTTCATGGTGGAAAGCCCTTTGTATCAGATACGTCTGAGTACAGCCTATTCCATCAGCCCAGTTTGGTCTCCAGAAAAGGCTTCTCCTTTTTGATGAAAACTGTTTCTGGGTTGTTTTTTGTTTTTTGTTTTTTTTTTTAAATAAAGTAGAAGTACCTTTCTGTAACTCTTTTTAATCTTGCTGGAGGTATAACATGAGACATAAGCAAAAATTTAATTAATTTTACTCTAGATGCTAGATTTAGGCAGTCATGTTGTGACTGTGTTGCCTTCAGCTATAAGCTAAGTTTAACACATGAAGCATGTACATTTGATGACATTCTCCTCCTTCCCCTTCCCCTCACTGCTGTTGGGTTCACCACTGATCTCTATGCTGCGGACACACATGTAAGCCCTGCCCTGCAGTGACAGCAGCATGGCTTACCTTCACCCCTGGTGTTAAGGCCGCCGCAATACCCTCCCTGCCTAGCCCCTGCATCCAGACTGATCTAGGACATGGTTAAGGAAGGAACTGCATGAGTTGGGCTCTGGCAAAATATTTTCTTTGACAATGACAGAGAGGGAATGTTGCAGGAAAAGGGAAATCAGTTTCCCCTTTTCAGATTATTCTAATGAATGGCCAACAATTCCTGCACAGTCTCACTTTTGTGAGATGCTAAAGCTGGCCCAGAAAACACAGCAGCAATGATGCAGTGACAGCCCAGCCACAGTGGCAAGGAGGCCAATGGCAGCTCATTTCCACTGTTCTGCCTGCGCTATGCTCTGCCCAAGCTGCCGGGCTGCTCCTGGTAACCAAGCCTTACTGACAGTCTGCTCTTAAAACTCTGCTTTTGGGATCTGCAGCACTGAAGTAGTTTTAGGTTGTCAGTCTGATAGACAGATACATAGATGAATGGACCACATGCTTCACGGGTCCATAGGCAATGACACTGAGAAAATAACGTGCTGCAGGCATTAGCCCTGCCTGTCAGCTCCACTTTATCTCTTTAATTTCCTGTGGCTGCAAATGATCGTGAAGGGCTGTGCTATCGTTTAAAGACTACTGTGATTTTGTGAAATGGAGATTATATTTTTTTTATATCCATTCTTAGTTTCTTGATCTGCTGCTGCTCCTTGACTATATCTTTAGAAACTTTCCTAGATTAAAAATACTAATTTTTATTAAGTTTTTTTACATATTCAAGAGGGTTTGAGGACCTGAAGACAATCACTTGCTGCCTTCTAATCCAATGAATGTTGAGAGCCATTTTCTTTTATCTCTGAAGTTCACTACTAAAGAAACGAAATAGGAATTGGGTTGGGCCTATCATATTTGATTGTACCAGGCATATGCATGTAGCTATTTAGATGAGGTGTGTTTCCATTTGTTCTCTTTCTCCTTTCAGTCTGCTAATCAATCCAGTGGGTTTTGTAAAATGGAAAAAGTAGAATCTTAATCTGTTGTGAAATGACAGTGGCCCCTTTAGAGTGTTTTAAAGTCTCCCTCTACACCAGAAAGAGTAAAATTATTTTACTTTTTTTTTATGATTCCTTGTTTTTCTCTGGATTTTTTTTACATGGATAACAACTACTTTGTGTTCACATTACAAAAAAAAAAAAAGTTTCAGTACTGAGTAAGCCACACTGGAGATGGGTCACAAGCTTTTACTTTAGTATGACTATTTTTGCATCTTGACCTGTACTTCCCATTTGAATTTTAATTATCCTAGCTGCATCATGGTAGAAATTAGCCCTTTGTCTTGTTGGCTTGTGTAAGATTTTAGAAAAAGAAGGATCTTCCAGTGTAATGAAAATGCATTATTTTCAGTGATGACAAAGCCAATAATAACACCCTTTCCTAATCCTTTTTTTTTTACCTGGGGGTGTTGCTGAGAGTTACAGCCTTTATTTGACTAGTTGTGTTCTGGGCCGAAGATTAAAGTAAGAAATTTCTTGCAAAAGCACATGGAAGCACATGTCCCCAAGAGAAAATTTAAGGCAAAAAGGATTTTCAAAGTGTAAACAAAAGTGTGAATAATTGCCAGTCGGTGTTAAGCTTCATGACTGCTTTTACAATCTAAGTCCTACATTTTCCTCCTATAGATAAAGCTTCATATCAGAGCATTGCTGATCTAGTGTTTAATATGGAAAAATATTTAGCAGTATTAATATAGTTGCCTGCCTCTCTCTAGCTCTGGCAGAAGTATTTACATTAATATATATTCTTGTACCAGTTTTATACTGGTAGGAATTAAGACTCTGCAGAATCAGGGAATTGACGCAGAAGGTGTACAAACTCTACAGACACAGAGCAGTGGATGTTTGCCCAATGCTTTCAACTACAAACACGATAACAAATGCAAAAGCAGGTATGTTCATTTAACACTGCAGGAGATAAAGTAGCTTTTCAAACAGCTTTCCTTACAAAATGCTGAAAACGCTGCAGGCTGCAGAAAGCAGCTGGTTTAATAATTGACCCTGTCTCTCTGTTGCATTGAATTGTGACGTGCTGGACTCTGTATCCTTTTCACCATCCTTTTCTCTATTGCTGAACACCTTCATCTGTAGCCTGAAAACCAAAGAGGTAAAAGAAGCCTTGTGAACAGCAAAGAGAGAGAAATAGCTTTTTCAGGAAAACAATCAGAATCAGTTTATTTTTCCTTGACATTTCACAAACTATGATTTTTAGAGCCCTGAGTTTCTTGCCTCTTGTTCAGCTCTTTTTTGGTGCAGTGGGGTGAGACTCACATAATGCACACAGGGATGCTATCACATGTACTTTCAGAGTGATTTTTTAAAAAGAGTTATGAATACAAGCCCCCACTATTGCCATTAGTGGGAGCCATCCACATACCCAGTAATCCATGAGTGCATATAGACACAGTGTGTTTGCGAGTAGCTCATGGGGCTGGACTTGTGTAGTGTTGATTGAAGCTGCCGACTGTAACTTTGGAAGCCTGCGTATGAGACTGCCTACACTGCGACTGAGTGACACCTCCTGCTGCAGGAGGGTCACACTCTTCAGGAGCAATCAAACACAAATGAGTTACATAATGTTGTGCATTGATAACAGCTGCATGTTGCTGTTCATGTCTGCCTCCTTTGTTACAGAAAGAAAAAATACCAACTTCAGAAATACCGAAGAGGGCTCTGTAGCAAGTCTTAGATGCCAGGTCTCTAAGCCTGTGAAACCCAATGCTTTGCTACAAGTTTTAATCAACTCAATATTTATTCAGAAAGAGGCATAAATGCAAGTCCCCTAAAATTTAACCTAATTTTTGACTTGGACTCAAGGTCATGTCTCAGTTAGCTCATACTTCTGGAAATGTCTCAGCCAGAGTTTACACAGACTTTCCCCCAGCCAGACGGTATTAACCATACTCCTTCCAGCTCTGGTGACAGAGTATCTCTGCATTTCCCAAGCATAAAAGATTTTCTTTCTTTTCTCCAAGTCCAAATACTAGGGACTGACCCTCTCATACCTAGCAAATTCATCACCTTCCTTTCTATGGCATTTTCCTGAACACTGGATCTACAACAGGCTGTAATTAAGACTTGGCAGACCTACACTCCCTGTAAAACAAAACTTTGTTTACTGTTTGTATTGGAAAAGCTTTTAAATGTCACCACTCCAGACTAACCAAGTGGAAGGCAAGCACACTGGTATTTCGTATCTGCTACTTAAAATTACTTATCTTCAAGTCATCCTGAAATTTTACACTTTAAAACTTCTGACATTTGGGGGCAAAATGCCTCCAAATTGGCCCCCAAATTATTTCCACACCAGCAAATCTGCGGTCGTTATTTCCATCATATATATCCTGAAATTCCTGCTAATACTGATGGCAGATGAAGGCCGTTGCTGAGTCTCTAGGAACACCTTGTACTAAGGTGATCAAAGTGAAAAAAAAGACATGGGCTGTAAAGAGCCTCTTCCACTTCTTATGTTACAGAGTGATGCCACCTGCATCAGGTCACAGACGTAAGCGCAGATGGTGCGTCACCTTTACATAATCTGGCAGGGCCCATACAGTAGTAGGACGCTCCATCTGGGTCACATTATACAACAGGGGGTGTGTTTCAGTCTGATGGCACGAACCAGAGTTTGGTCTGGGGCCTGTGTCCCTGCACATACAATGTGAATTGCAAGAAAGCAGAGAAACTGGGACCTCTCACAGTCAATAGATTAAAATATTTTAATTAAGATCTCCAACACAAGCAATCACAAGTAAATAATGAACAAAAGAACACACAAAGAATGACAGTAAAAGGTGGTGCCAGTGGCAAGTTCAAGACAGTACAAGATGATACTTAACCCAGGGCTGGGTAAGGAGGCTGTGGAGCTCTCTGCTGCAGGTTGTTATGTATGCTGATGTTCTAGGCTGTGTCTCTGTAGCCAGGAGCACTATTTCTCAGCATATTCCTCCTGTGTATTATCACTAACTAAAATATTCTTAATCTACATAAGGTAATTAGTCTATTACCAATACGAAATTACTTGTGAAGAGGTGTGCTTCTTTCTCACTAATGAATGTATTCACTTTTTTCTGTTATTTCTGAACAATCTGACTAAAGTCCATACTTTATGAAGCTACCTTTATTTCAATGGTCTTCTAATGGTGTCTTGTATCACATAATATACCAAGGACTACTGAATGAAATAAGATTGAATTACAGTCACCAGAACCTATTTTTTCTTATGCTAAGGGGTTGGAAATCAGTCACTGCAAGTAATGTCAGGAAAGTTGCTCTGGACAGCTTACAGCAAAAATCTGCTGAAGAAAACCAGACTGTTGAAAGTGGACTTTTCTTGACCAAACTAGGACATCTTACAAGGCTCAAAATAACTTTTGGGTTTCTCCCCTCCTGTTGCTATCCCCTTCTCTTTTTACCAGCTTCCTGAAAATTCCCAGCTCAGCCCGCTTGCCAGCGCTCATACGGCTTTTGTCTCACGCCGTCCTGCGAACAAGCACCCTCTCCCTGAGCCTGCTGAAGAACTGCGTTTCCCCACAGCAAGCTCTCCCCTCTGCTCCGCCCATCAACAGTAGAGGCCATTTTCCCCCCTTTCCCGCTCCTGAGACCTTCCCGCCCCTCACAACCCTCCCCATTGCAGCCGCGGACGTGGAAGGAAGTCTGCGCGGCATGCGGGGCTTTGGCCCCCTCTCACTAGCTCGTTGTCGGCGTGTGTGAGCGTCTCCAGAGCCTCCGAACACCGGCACCTGTAGGTGGCCAGGGCCTCTGCAGGCTCTGCGCGCGGAGGGAGGGGCGCGGCTGGCGCTGCCATCTTGTGGGGGTTTGCTGGGTGCGACCGTTACTCCATAACCGCCATCTCGTACCGCGTTAACCCCAGCCGAGGAGGTTGTCGCGCTCTTGTGTCACGGTCACGGTTGGGTGCCGGGTTCTCTGGTCGTTTTTTGGCCTCTTTAAAAAAGATACCCAGGCTTTTTTTTTTTTTCCAGAATGGGGAAAGTATTTGCAAAGCAGTGACCAATCATAGTTTTTATCTCTCAAAAACAGAAGAGGGAGAAACGGCGAGTTCATCTTTGAGTCCCTCATCAGTACCCAGTGGTGAGGAGACACAACTGGAAGAAGAAACTGCCTGTCGCTGCAGATTTCTCTGCGTGCTTCATTTTGCCTCTCTCTGTCATTTCCTGTGTGTCTGTGTCTATCCTGATAGTTTTTCCACATTTTATGTGATATCTGTGAATAAAGGGTTAACATTGTGCCTGCTTAACGTTTATCACGTTGCATGCTTAAGCAGTCGTGCTTGGCAGAGCAGAACCGTAGGAGTTAAAGTTGCTAAAATTGCGAAGCAGAATTATAGGAGTTACAGCTACTAGGCAAAATTGCAATAGATAAGATTCATAACTTGTAATGCACACTTAAAAGACATCCTTGTTTAAATAGTAACCATAAAAAGAAAGGAAACAAAAAGAAATAACCAGAGTAATAAAATTTACAAGCTTGACAAGTTCCTGCTTTCAGGTACGTAAAACCAGCTTGTACCAAACCAGAGATTTGGATAGGAGGCGAAACCCTATTGAGTCTGCGTGAAAGCAAGAGGTTCCTCACGGTGATAGAAACTACAGGCCTTCATCCTCACGACCCCCTAACGACCACCACCAGGAGGCATTGTGCAAGCACATCAATGGGATGAATGCCAGAAAACTAATTATAATACTAGACGGAAATAGGTTTTGCATATGTATTAAGCGCGAAGCATTCTCATGTTTATATAACCATTATATGTAATATAAACAAACTGAGTAACAGAGGAAAAACGCACATACCTTTGGAGGAACGATCCCCTATGCGCCTCAGCGCTGAATAAAGCATACCTACTTTACAACTTTAACGAGTTGTGGAGTTTATCAGTGTATCATATGTGTTTGTGAGTGACTGTGCATCCTGATGTCAATCCTTGTGTGTATTGAGATGAGGCATAAAAGCACAAAATGTAATCAGTTCTAAGTAATGTTAAATTTGGTGTCTTTGTAATGGAAAATAATGATGGTGCTTGAAGATAGTTGACATAGGTTTAGGTCCTTAGGACCTTAGTACAAAAAGTGAAAGAAAAGCAGAATAGAGAAACAGGACCTGGGGATGGGGAGTATCTGGGACTAGCAGATGTCCAGGGTGGGCACAGTTAAACTAATTGATAAATAGAGCTGGTGTAAACATCTACCAGGGAGTATTGGGGACTAGCAGATGTCCAGGATGGGCACAGTTAAACCAACTGATAAGTAGAAGACAGGATGATTGCTATGTCTGTAATGTTAATTAAGCTGGTGCTTCAAAGACTGCCGGAAGTTATGAAGATTGTTGGGAGAAGTAAATGACCCTCAGAGACCACCATCACATTTTTGTATGCATGCAGGAAACTTTCTGGAAAATGATGTAATTCATGTATAGCCTCACGAGTATGTATGTATGCCCAGTGACTATATAAGGATGGCCTGTGTAGCAATACGGTGATACACATTAGGAGGAGCTATCCCCTGTGTCTCCCGGCACCACAATAAAGAATACCTGCTTGTCAGCTTGAAACTTTGTTGGCAAGTTTGTTCCTGGAGTTTTCTCCGAATCAGTATCTGTCATTATTACGTGTGAATAATCCATCTGTGCTGATAGCCTTTAGAAACTTCCACTGATCTTGGAACATCCTTATACAGTTATGAAGAGGTGTATTTTTGTGTGTGTCCTGGCTTTGAAAAGCTGATGCTTTCTTTCTGTGGGCATCTGGTTTGTCTCTCCTTTTGTGAAAAGGCAGGCACTTGATGCTTTTGGGGAAACACATTCCAGTATTCTCCATAGCTTTTCCTGCACTTAGAGGCAATTACTCAGTCAACATTTCTACATTGAAAGCATCACAGCAGGGGTGATCTTGCAGTGGAGGTGCTCCATTTTGTTTGTGATCTCAGCTAAACTTTAAGTATCTTTTACAAGTGGAACATAGCATAGTCAGGATACCTGTACTGTAGCTCACAGGCCAAGCATTTGTACAGCATTATCTCTGCATTAATAGGGAAATAATGAACAGGAGAGCTACAGCTTGGGCAAGGTCTTGAACCGCATTTGCTTTAATGCATGTATTTCTATTGGCCTTCACCTGTCAGTCACAGCAGGGCAACAGACCTGTGGAATACCTGTACAACTGTATCTTTCAATGGATGCTGTAGGACACTTGAACAGGCTGCGTGATACAGACATAAATGTACTGGGTTTCGCATGTCATAGATGTTGCTATGTGGACATAACTGTATGAGTTCACAATAACAGAAACAAAGATTGCTAAGGACACAAGATTAGACAACAAGTTGAAAATGGCCAGAACTCTTGAGCAAAATGGAGTCACACCGCAAAAGAATTTGTAAAGGTAAAAGAGAAGGGGGGGGGACGGGACACGACACAACACGGACGGGACACGGACAACACACACTTGATATGAGGAAAGCTAGTGCCTGGAAAACATAGGGTTAAAGTACTCTTAGCTTAACTTAGGTCAAAGATAAAGAACAGTGTTTTTTGTTGTAAGTCTGTGGTGAGATAACAGGATTTAGTGGCCCCACTAAACATGAGTGAATTATTTCACACCATCCTTCTATTTATCAGTTAGTTTGGAGGCAGTGGCTCTGGAACATCTGCTAGCTTTGGATACTTCTTGTCTGCTTGTCCTGTTTTTCTTGCAATGAATTTTGTATGAAAGTCACACTATTCTAAATATTTGCCAGCTATCAGAAAAATTACAGACATGGCTGGTTTTAGCTAGTTTTGTGATTACTGGGGCATCCAACTGTGCCAAAGGTGAAAAGCACGCCATGAGGAAGACTGCTTACTTCATCTTGAAGACCCCTGCCTGCATGAGGAAAACTGCTTACTTCATCCTCAAGACCCCTGCCCACGATCACCGGAGAGCAGTGAGCAAACGCCAAGGGGAGGAGACTTACGATAATAAGTTCCCGGAGCTAGCTATGATATTCCCGCCTATACACGGGAATTATGAATATGTATATGGCTAATGCAGTAGTGAAAGTATATAAACCTGTAACAAATGCTAATCAGTGTGCCTCTGGCTATGGTAATGCACCCAACGCTGTTGCTTTTGCTTTATTGACTTTGTCCCTCAATAAACCCCTGTTATCTCAGTTAGAGGAGTGAGCTCATTTCACAGGCGGGGTGGACTGAAAATTGCAATAAGCAGTATCGCCATTCTTGTGACCTTGTGGGACAGCCTGGCTTGAGGGTCTGGTGACTGGGGAAATTATTTGCTAGCACAGAGGAGAAGCAAGACACACCAACCCAATATGGGTGATAAGCAAACTTCTACTTTATTTGTGGCGCACTTTGCTTATATCCGCGTGGTGTTTAGTCACGCCTACTAGTCAGAACAGTATTGGTTGGTTCTACACAGCTTCCTTCACATTCTCCTCCCACATACGGTATCCGGTTACCTGTGAGGCCTACACCTTGCTTTGCTCGCACAAGGCCTCTAAGGATCCATGGCCTTGCTCTTGAAGCCATTCTGCAACAATTCCCCCCTTTTTCTTTTGTGCAAGCAAAACATTGTGGATCGTTCTGTTCACTTGTTTTCACCACGCAACTATAAGCAAGTCTAACAACTACAGTGATTAAAATAGCAATGATACATCAGCGCAGTCCTTCAAATAGCAGTGTTTTAAGCCAACCTGTAATGCCCCATGAGTACAACCATTTAGTTATCCCTAGGTCATTGTTCACTTGCAATTGCTGGGTAAGCTGAGCCAGGGTTTTCAGCTGTGCATGTATCGAATTAGAATGACCAGAAAGATTCATACAACACGTTCCATCAAACTCCTCACATCCATGTCCCTGTTCCAACAACAAAAGGTTCCGTAGTGTTGCGTGTCTTAGAGAGTCAACATTAAACAACAAATCAGAAATTGCCTTCGATTTAGTATTTGTCTGATTAGCAACTCAGCAACTCAGTCTGTTTAGCTGAGCCAAGGCCCCGGCTGAAGCACTTACAGTGATTTGGCATATTATGATTGCATACGTGCCTTGAAGACCCTTAGTGACTAGCATATAATTGGTTAAACACAGGTGTGAGAACTCAACCTTGAAAGCTTGCCAACAGTCCACAGTTCTCATTAACTTGGTGAATTCCAGCCTCTTATCTTGCTTGCTTAATCTTCTTCGGGCCTCTCATGGCCTTGCTGTATCTTTCAGGATTATTCAAAGTTTATGTACCAATTATGCATTCTCCCGTGAGAACACTGTCTCCACATCTCCCCCCTTTTGTTTTATCCAGTAGCAAGTTGCTACTACAGCAAGGCACACACATTTACATTAGCAGAGTAACTATTACAGGGTGCAGCAGCATGTTGAAGATGCTGATGGTAGCGAGGGACTAGCCAAAGAAATTTCTTACCACTGGAATTCTCCCACCCTCTTAATTTGTTCCATTACCTGCTTTATAACACTACCATTGTATTAAAATCTTTCTAGCTTTTGCCTTAGCATTTTTCTAGCAGCTACTTCAAATTTCCATCCTCTAACATCTCTTTTACAAGTGACAAATCTATACAATACAAGGTGCAGTTTCTTATTGCGACTAGCTAGTACATACGGGTGGCTTTATACACAAAATCACAACCTCTAATAATAGCTACTTTACAAGCACACATATTCAGGATGTTACTTTTCAGTTGCCCCCAAGTGATGTTTTGCAGCTACTCATTCTTTCTCTTCCTCTATCTCATTCTGCTTGGGGTATTCACAGTCAGCTCCTGTAGCTGAGGCATCAGGTTTATCCATTCGTCTGTCCAGCTCACGGCAAGACTTGACAAACTTTGCAGGCAGTCGCCATGGACCTGTAGGCAGGAGGGCACAAATATACCCCCTCCCCCAGGTTATCAGTTCTTGAGAAGTAGACAGGTTAGACAGGTTAAATGCAGCATCATTACTCTCTCTCTCTCCCCCCCCCCCCCCCCTTTTTTTTTTTAATCTCTGCGAAAGCCATCCTGCTGGGCAGCAACTATAGCGGCCTGCCTGCTTCAGCAGCAACCATAAATACCCGCCGGCAACCGCACCTTTACATTAACCCTTTCATGCCCGAAATGTTAAACAGCTACCCGTTGAAAGCTTTTACATGAACCCAACAACAAAAATACACAGAACACCGTCTGCCCTCAACACACGCACACACACACACCTATGGGATCCCACAAGCACACGCCACACAACTACAGTATTTGAAGCACAGAATCCAGACAATCATTACTCCCACTACAGTTCCACGTACAGAACATGGCACAAGGACCCTGTGGAGACTAACAGCAAACCAGCTCCGAGAAGCATCATTGCAGTACGAGGTGGCAGGCTCAACCTTAGCGGGCGTCCCCGCAGAGGCTCTGCCTCCCCCTCATCGTATGAGGCTTGGGCTTTTATACTGACCAAAATGCACACTCATTCCAACACAGGTGGCCAGCCTGTGCTGGAAGAAGTGGCCAGCAGTATCTACAGAGGTCTCCAAGGGTTGACAGAAACCTGGACATACTTATATTTACCAAGTTCTAGTACATGAGTATCACAGAGAAACTGTATGGGCTCCCCCTGTCAATTGCAAGAAAAATCATAACATATGCAGCTTGAGTATAAGAGGATTTTAATCCATACGTGGTCACTGCTTGTCAGGCCTCCTTAACTATTTTGAGATCAAGAGCTTCCCACTCTTTAGCCCCCTGCTGTGTAGTAAACACAGGATATGCAGAGATGCCCATTGCAGAAAATTCACCAGTAATGATCACATCCTCGGTTACCCATTGTTACAGCTGAGCGTCTCCAGGGCCAGTGAGTCTGAGCAGACCGACCCGGGAGACAAAGAGTCAGAGTCTGGAAGCAGAGGATACAAATCTGGCTCGGATTCAGGGGATTAGGGGGCTGATCCTGGGCCAAACTCAGGATCTCTGTTGCTCACAGCAATGTCTTTCTTATCAGATGTCTCTCGTTCAGTATGTGGCCATCTGCAGACCTGGCTCCTCCATAACTGAGTTAAAAATTTCCACTCTAGGGCATAATGGGTTGGAAAGGATCGTAGTCCCTTTAAATCTCCTGCTAGCGCATGATCTCTATTTTCTACTGCATGCTTCAAAATGGTGCCCCAATCGATCCGGCGCCGAGGCACCGCCCTCTTCCTTTCAGCTTCCTCGACATTCATCATGCGTATCCCTTCTAATATACTTTCTCTGTCCTTTTCAAAGTCCCTACTTTTGGAACTGGGGTGGTGGGGGAGCAGGGGGTTACACCTCCTCCGCGGCACCTTCTGATGAAGGAGGGGGAGAAAAGGAAGGGGGGGGGGGAAACCCTGTGCTCCCGCGAGTTGGGTAAAACGAGTTGTAATCTTCCCCTGGTTTCAACCGACCGGGGACGTCTGTTCCTAGTTTCGCCGTTGCTACCGCGGCAGTTTTCTTTTCCGCCTTGTATCTTTTTATACAGTTTATTACTTCTCTCCGTGGTTTACCGAGTTTCTTTGCCTTTTTATCATCATTAAGCATTGAGTCAAATAGTTCATCACCAAACTTTCGCCACTCACTCTCCTCAAAAACTGTGTTAGGATCTACAAAAAATCCCTTAGCCTTCCCTACAGCCACTAGACCTGCTAGCTGCTTTAGAGTCTCAGGCTCAATTCCCCGCTTTTATAAAAAGCACTGTAGTAAGTCCAGGGCTACCTCTCGGTCCATTTTCATGGCCGGCCTTTTCCTGATCGTCTTCTTCTGAGTCGTCCTGTAACCTCGGTCTCCGGATCGGCCTCCCAACACAGCAGTGTCTGGTTCGCCCCAGCGGCGGACTCCTTTCGGTTAGTCCAAGCACCCGGGTCCGTCAAGCCACCGCAGCAGCATTGCCCGCGCTCCCCGGCCGCTGCCGCCGGCGCCACTCACTCGCCGTTCCAGATCCCTGATACTCAGGGCCCTGTATTCCAGGGTCCCCGGTAGCCGGAGCCCTGTAGTCCATGGTCCCTGTTCGGGCGCCATTTGTAAGTGGTGAGAAGAAGCAAGACACACCAACCCAATATGGGTGACAAGCAAACTTCTACTTTATTTGTGGCACACTTCGCTTATATCTGCATGGTGTGTAGCCACGCCTACTAGTCAGAACAGTATTGGTTAGTTCTACACAGCTTCCTTCACATTCTCCTCCCACATCTGGTTTCCGGTTACCTGTGAGGCCTACACCTTGCTTTGCTTGCACAAGGCCTCTAAGGATCCATGGCCTTGCTTTTTTTTCTCCTTATGCTCATTTGCGACAGGAAACAAGTTTTCTAGAGATGAAACACATTTCATAAATTAGTTCCCATCAGAGATATTGTTGATTCCTGGACAACAAGACTGGACACATTTTGATATCCCCTTTGTAGAAAATTCTTTATAAACATCTATGTGGCAGCAAGAAAACAGTAAACACAGTTGCTGAATTGGTTTTTATTTCAGTCTGTGGAGGAAAATGAGCCAAAAGAAATTCAGGTAGCAGTTAGGATCTGACTGGTTAGTGCTGCTGAGGGACAGTGGTATTTGCCAACTGCCAAGGAAGAAAGAAAAAACCCACCTAATGCAGAGTATATTGCTTTTCAGATTGAAGCACAGTGTTCAAGCCATACCGTATGGCAAACTAACTTACTTCTTGTGGGTATGCCATGATGTTACAAAACCTTGTTTTCAGTGAATTGCTCAGGCTTATGGATTATCCCTATGATCTTCCCTCCCTTGTGAAACATGCTAGAAGATTTTTAAAGAAGACATAAAGAAGAAGTATCTTGAAATTCCTCCTGTGAAGAGATGGACATGAATGCAGGAGTAGGGTAGCTTTATCCCTCCTGTGCCTGCAGTGGCCAGCATGAGGTGGTGGGAAGGCAAAGTTTACTGCTACTGAGTTTATGAGAAGTGTAAACCTAGGATGAATGTGGCTGCTTGTTTGCTTCTGTTTTTTTTTTTGCCAGAGCTCACCCTCAAGATGCACAACAACTATGTTCAGGCAATTACTTAGCTGTCCATCACTTTTTAATGAACTGCACTTTATCGTAATGAAATGTAGCAAATTATTGTTCTCTAATTAGAAGAAAAGGGAGACCACTAATGTTACATTTGAATTCTAGAATTTTGATCTCTCATCAGCATGTCTTGCTGACTTGGTTGCGTTTCATTTGCAGAATACTGATTTTAAGCTATGTTGACCACTTGGTAATGAAACCAAATATTTTGTATTTCTCCTAGAGGCTTCTGAATTCATGTTATTTCCTGATTGTGCTTTAGAATTGAGATTACAATTTTAAGACTTAACTTTACTACTAATGGGAATGGGAGAGTGGAACAGCTTCAGGTCTGTAGTTAGAGGAGCTGTCAGACCAGAGGACTTCTTAGGAAAACATTCTCAAGACTGTGTGTTCAACATGCTAAAGCAGTTGTAAGCTGAGCCAGACTTCACAGAGCTTCAGAACCAAGACCAAACTCAGGCTCACTCTGGAACCAGGTGATAAGTATATGCAGACTGTAGGCAGTGACTCCGAATCTACAGATGTTTGTTTTCCTTCACAGTAGGCTTTGTTTGGTGTCAGGAGTGCTCCCTTTGATGACATGATAATTCCATAGACAGTAGGATGTTAAAAAAAATAAGAAACAGTAAGCTCAGAACCATAATTTCACATGAAATCTGTATTGAGATCGCAAAAATGTTATGTCCCATGAAAGGGAAAAGGAAAATAATAAGGATTTTCTTTTTACAGTAGAACTAAATGCTCACTGGAAAATATTATATGCTTACTTCAATATTACTGCTATTTTTCATACTGCCTAGCAGAAGTTAAGGGTACATCTTCAAAGCTGGCTTAGGCCAGTCTAGCTTTGTCACCACAGAGAGAGGGCAGGCCCTTCCTCCCCCACTGCTGCCCATTCCTTTAACAACGGGCTGAAGAGTTGTTAATGGTGAAGCAAGGTTAGCAAGTACTGGTGTACTACAGGGATGAAGAAGGGCAGAACAGTATTTCAGCAGTAGTCTGATAGTTCTGTTCAAGGTGGTTTTAAAACCCCAGGGTGAGTCTCCATCTCAGTAAGCACTATGCAAAAATTCTTGCACAGATTTTGAAATGAGCTGGGTTTTTTTTGCTGGCTTTTGGATTCTCTTCTCTTTTACTTTGCAGTCCTTACTGCCCAGTTTGTTACCTCAGATTATTTGGGACAGTGATAAATGTTCACTTGCCGCTGCAACTAAGAGACTTCATAAGGAACTGGGTCCCACTGCAGGTGTTAAGTAAAGCATTTCATCTGTTCTAAGGTGTGGGGGGTGAAGGCGATGATTTCCATGAAGAACAGTTTGAGAATGAGCTCTGAGGCCTTGGTGCTTTGACAAGTCCTGGGGCGATAAACTGGGGCATTGAAGGCCAGTGATGTGGGGGTTGTGAGAGCGTCCCTAGCATTATGATTGGACTGTTTACCTGGAGAGTTTTACAGGGGCCAATGAGATTGAATGTTGTATGTATGTGCAGGTTGGGAGAGTACTGAACAGGGGGATAAAAAGGGCTTGGTGGTAATAAACGAAGATTTGAGTCTCTGCATCAGCTTGAGTCCATGTTATGAAATGCCACAAATGGCACCCAACGTGGGGCATGAAATGCGGCTAGTTGTCGATCCGGTGGCGTGGCTCAGAAGAACTGCTTGCTGAAAGTAAGCAAAGGTGTACACTGAAAGGAAGCAAATTCAAACTGTACAGATTGCTTTCACAGGACAGTGATAAGCGGCTGAGAATTATGGGGTCTGCTTTAACAAAAGAGCAGGGAAATGTTCTAGAAGTTTTTGCTATGATTCTTAAGCAGTATGGGAAAAAAAGTTGACAAGGAAGAATTGAAACATATCCTTCTCCGGGCATCAAAACTCAATCCATCTATTAATTTCACTAATATTTATACCCTAGGGATTTGGGACAAAATTGGTGTTAATTTATGTGACTGTGCTACAAAAAATGATAAAGTTGCCGCCGCTTTATTGAGCTCTTGGCAAATGAAACTTTAAAAGATCATGTCGCCTCACAAGTACAGGGGGCAGAAGCGGCACCTTCGGCTCCCATACCACCGCCCTCTTTGCTGAACTCTGCTTTGAGATCAGAAAATCAGTCTTCTGTTGTTGCTCCTGTGGTTCTGATGTCTGATAATTCTGATGCTGACCTGGATGGTCCTTTTGACCCAGGACCTATGGATCCAGAAAAAGAGCCTGATTTATGTCCCCCAAACCCTCATGGTGTACGGGCAGCTGTAAAGAGAGTAGGGAGACGGGCAAGGGATGCAGATGTATTGTGTGCTTTCCCGGTGGTCTATCTGCTGGATCAAGACCCACAGTGGGAAGGTCTCTCCTGTGCTTTTATCAAAGATATCAGGAGAAAGGTGATGGACCATGGACTCAGGGCCACGTGTACAACTCATTTGATACACTCTGTCTGTGATACTCATGCATTTATCCCAAATGTTTTCATAACATTGTTTCATTTGATAATGATGGACATGAAATGTACTATGTGGGAATCGAAAATGAGGCAGCTTGCAGGCACCCAGGCTGCTGAAAACTTAGCATTGAGGGCATGTGACCCACTGTGAGCGGTTACTGCCGATGCATTACTGGGTCAGGCTGATTTTGGCACCAATGCTGTGCAAGCTAGGATTTGCCAGGCGGGCTTGCAGCAAGTTAAACAATTGTCACTGCGGGCTTTGAAAACTCTTTCCGACGCTGGTAAACAGAGACAGCCTTTTGTCTGAATCAAACAAGAGGCAAGCGAGCTGTTTATGAAGTTTTTAGACCAACATAATGAGGCTCTGGAGAAACAGATTGATAATGAGAAATATATTTTCAAGCAACTTGCTATTGAGAATGCTAACCCTGACTGTCAGAAAGTGTTGCGGCCATTACGAGATCTGAGCATAGATGGTATGTTAAATGCTTGTATGAATGTCGGGTCTAGACAGCACGATCTGTCTCTGATTGCTGAAGCATATGTGGCATTGTTGGCTAAGTCACAGTGCTATTCATGCAGTCAGTATGGCCATTTGTCCAAAAATAAAAGCAAATAGTAAAAGGAGAGCACCTGGAATTTGCTCGCTCTGTCATAAAGGGTGTTATTATGTAAGTCAATGCCAATCGAAATTTGACTGGGATGGCCAACCTTTAACTTTACTGGGAAACCCCAAGCAGAACACAGCAAGGGGCTGCGCCATGACAACAAATCACCCCTCCAAATTGCCCCCTCTAGGAGCTGCCACAGTGTGCGTGCCAGCACAAGCGGCGGTGCTGGAGTGGACCTGGCCACCTTGGGAGAGACAATAATTCAAGACACATTAGTTGTGCTTATTCCAACAGGCACATATGGCCCATTCGGACATGGAGAGGTAGCATTATGACCCTCTACAGCGATAAGGGGTCCTTTTGTGCTGCCAGGGGTCATAGATGCTGACTTTGAAGGAGAAATTAAAATAATGACGTGGACTCCAATGCCACCATACCAGCAGGAAGCCAAATCTCACAATTAATACATTTTTCACCCCAGTGACTGGATGCTGTCCACACTGTGCAGGGCTCAGGATGTTTTAACTCTTCAGGATACCTGAAATTTATTGGACTCAACAATTAACTTCGGACTGACCCCAGTTGTCCTGTACTTTAAAGAGGACAAACATTACTTTGCAAGGAATTGTTGGTAGTGGAGCAGATGTTACAGTCATTTCTGCATCACAATGGCCCTATCATTGGCCATTGTGGATGCTCATACCTCATTAGCAGGAACTGGTGGTCGAACTTCTCCAAAGCAGGGCAGAGAGCTTGTTATTTTTGGACCAGAAGGGAGATCTGCCTCGATTAGGCCTTTTGTGTTGTCTGGATCTCCTACCCTATGGGGAAGAGACTGTTTAAGCCAATGGGGAGTACATTTAAGTACGGACTTTTCCCAGGGGCAACTGTTTTGCAGCAGGTCACACCTTTAACCTGAAAATCAGATGAGCCTGTGTGGGTAGATCAGCGGCCCCTCCCAAAAGAAAAACTGCTGCAGTTAAACAAATTGGTGGATGGGAAGCTGAAAGCTGGTCACATAGTCCCCACAACCAGCCCATGGAACACACCTGTCTTTGTAATTCAGAAGAAAAATAATGCTTGGAGGATTTTACACAACCTAAGAAAGATAAATAAGCTCATTGAGGATATGGGAGCTTTGCAACCTGGGCTCCCCTCGCCAACAACGTTCCCGCAAACATGGACTCTCATACTCATCGATTTAAAATACTTTTTTCATGATATGTCTTGCTCCACAAGATGCACCGTGATTTGCCTTTTCTGTGCCTTCAATCAATGCTGCAGACCCCCATAAAAGATATCATTGGAAAGTGTTGCCACAAGGCATGAAAAACAGTCCTACACTATGTCAACAATTTGTAGTGGCAGTTTTGAGCCCTATACAAGAGTGCTTTGAGAATGTTTTAATCTATCATTATATGGATGACATTTTAATTGCTGTGGAATTGGAACAAACAGCCCAGAAAGTGAAATGGCAAGTGATTCAAGCAGTCTCAACAGCAGGATTCCAAATTGCAGAAGAAAAAATTCAAGAAGCTCCACCCTGGAAATATTTAGGATGGAAAATATCTGAACAAAACATTCCACCTCAGAATATCACCCTGAGGACAGGAATAAAGACTCTAAATGATTTCCAAAAACTCTTAGGAACCATAAATTGGATCTGTCCTGTCTTGGGAATATCTACGGAAGAGCTCCATGCCCCCTTCAAATTATAGGAGGGGGATCCATGTTTGACACCTCCTCGAACATTCACCCCCTCTGCGCAAACCGCACTTGATAAAGTGGTTGTAAAATTAACCAGTCAAGTTGCTCATAGGCAAAAAATGGACCACCCTATTAGCCTTTTCATTTTTATTCATCTTTTCAACCCTATGGGCTCTTAGCACAGTGGGTTCCGCAAGATGTAGATCCACTGATTATTTTGGAATGGATATTTTTGTCACATAATTTTGGAAAAACAGTTACAATAGCCACTGAAATGATAGCTATGGTCATTCAGAGAGGAAGAGAGCGGTTATTGAATTTATATGGTGTTGAACCTAATATTATCTATCGGCTTATTGATACAAAACAGCTAACCTTTTTAACTCACCAGTCTTTTGCTTTTCAGTGTGCTCTAGCAGATTTTACAGGGCAAATTAGTATTCATTTCCCAGGACACAAAACTGTGCAATCCCTACATTCTGTTCCTCTTTTGCCTGGTTGACAATTAACTATTACGCCAATAACTGAGGCCCTCACAGTATTCACTGATGAGTCTAGCAAGACAGGCCGAGCAGCAATAGTTCGGAAAGATGCTGAAGGACCTGGAAAAATGATATACACATTGTCACAGGATCTCCTCAGGTAGTAGAACTCTCTGCTGTAGTCCATGTTTTTAAATTATGGACTACTCCAATAAATATTATACCCTGGGGGTTTGAAAAACCATAAAAACAGAGGATGGCCCAGGTTATACAGCACACAAAACACAAGCATTTTTTCAACAGTGGGGAATTCAACATGTCACGGGTATTCCACATTCTCCCACAGACCAAGCAATTATTCAACGTACACATAGCACCCTTAAAACTATGTTGCAGAAACAAAAATGGGGAGTTCAGGGTTAACTCCACAAGAACGTATAGCAAAAGTTTATTATGTTTTGAATTTTTTTAATCACTGGACAGAGGATGGATCTCCTATACAGTGACATTTTGGGGGTTCTAAGAATTTTGAGCAGGGGAAAGCCCATGTTAAAGTACGTAATCTTGAAACTCATGAATGGGAAGGCCCATTCCCTTTAATAACCTGGGGACAAGGGTATGCTTGTGTTTCCACAGATAAAGGAGCTCGTTGTGTCCCTGCACGGTGGGTTTGTCCTGCCTTGTCTTCTGTCTCTTCATCACAAGAGGACAGACCCTACTGTGGTTTTCCGCCCAGCCAAAACAGAGCATCTGTAGCCAGTGCAACAGGACAAGACACCTGTCGGTTGCCACACCTGCAAGTCCTTTCAGACTGCTTTTGGAAGCAATGGCAACCTCAAATCCTGTGGACACGTGGGATGGCTGGGGGGTATAACAACACAGCCACAAGAAATTGATTTGTTAAAATCTGTGAAAACGGATATGTATCTGTATTTTAATTATATAGTTTGAAAACAATTGTTAGTGCAGAATGTTAACTGTTCTTTAACTGTTTATTTACCAGGCTAGGAGCACAAGTGAAAAAAAATGTATTAAGAATGTTTGTTTTGTTAGTTTTTATTAGCTTATACTGTTTCTTATTAATCGAGCCGTTAAGCAGGTGTTGATAGTGAATATACAAAACAAAGAAGGGGGAGATGTGGGGCGTGAAGGTGAACAATTTGGGAATGAGCTCTGAGGCCTTGGTGCTTGATAAGCCCTGGGGCGATAAGCTGGGGCATTGAAGACCAGGTTGTGAGAGGATCTGTAGCTTTGTGATTAGACTATTTACCTGGAGAATTTTACAGAGGCCAATGAGATTGAATGTTGTATGTATGTGCAGGTTGGGAGAGTACTGAACAAGGGGATAAAAAAGGCTTGGTGGTAATAAACGAAGATTTGAGTCTCTGCATCAACTTGAGTCCATGTTGTGAAATGCCACACTAAGGTCTGCAAACTGGAATCATAATGCTTAGTCTTTGCTTTCTTCTCACTTAGTCTGGTTAGGAAACGTGAATGGATGCCTTATTCTGGGAACTTGATTCATCATTTGTGTTAATGTAAGCAGGACAAAGTGTCCTTAATTCTGACTAATTTTTGCAAGTCACCACAATATAAATGTGCTATGCACTGGGTCTGTTACCATAGAAAGGCAAAATGCTGCCTATTTGTGTGCTGCACTATTGCATTCACAATCTCATAGTCATTGCTCTGGTTAATCTGCTTTCTGTTTTGCTGGTTGTTTATCACAAATGAGTGTCTCTTAGGAGACTCAGAAGAATGTTTTTTACCTTGTGTTTCATTCTCTGAATAGGAGAATAAAAAGTGCATGCCAGGTAAACCTATGCTCCCTGTTCCACATTGCCTCTCTTTTCACTGCAGCTAATTTAGGCGCAGTGAAAAGAGGAGCAGTGCTTAAGTGCTGAAGTGCTAGTGTGCTGTGGCATTTCAGCTCCATGTGTTTAAAGTGGCCTTTAGATGTGCTCAAATTTTCTGCAAAATTCCAGCCTCTGAAGCATCTCTTCATCCCTGACATTTTTTTGTTCTTATTTTTATAAGTGGTGTCAATTGCTTTGCTTTGTGATCTGTGGTAGAGAGGCATCTGGAGTTCCAGAATGTAATTACCTGAAATTATGTTTTATTTTGCTCACTAAAAGAAGGCTTCTCATTTTTTGATGCTAGGTGGTGTATTTATATTTATTTCTTTTGCTTCCTTTGTTGTTTGCAAACTATTCTTATGCACTGTTTCCATGCACTGTCTTTTGTCCTGGAAAGATAGGCATTACAAATTTTTGTTGCCTACAGAGAAGGGATAATTTTAAAGAAACATTTTAATGATAGCAAGTAGACAGTGGTCTGTGCTTAAGCACAAGGACCAATACAGGCAAAGTGTATTGTCTTGTCTTTACTCTTCTGCAAAGATAGATTTTTTTAGTATTACTGACAAATGCATAGGAGATTAACCTGTTTTCTTAATGGTAATTTAAAATGATAATATAATCTGCCCTGTGTAATGCTCTCTTACCCAGAGGAAATGAAAACAGCTTTAGTATGAAAAAGCCTATGCATTGACGTCTAGTTGCCCTCACTGATATTACACAGCCATTAATGGAAGCCTTCACTATTTCCCTCTGCAGGAGTCCCTCCTGAAGACTTTGTGTGTGGGGGCAAGACAGTTAGTTTCTGGAAATATGGCATAGCTAAGGAGAGAGGGATAGTGCTTAGATTTTCAGTGTGCTTAGGCAAGGCCCCTCAAGGTAGTATTTAGTGTTATGACATCAGTGGTGTGAAGGTGATGGAATATGTCCGTGCATCCAGCCCTTTTGTTTTTTTTGGACTAAAACTGATCTTAGTGGGGGGCACTGAAAGAAACAAGCATGTTTTGGAAATCCTCCGTGGGGTAGTCTTTTCATCACCACAGCTTAGTGGTAAAGTTCTTGCTACAGCCAGGAATAATAAAACAGCAGGGTGCTGGTAGCTGAATGAAAACAACATCTATTTTGGTAACTACTGAACTTGCTGAGGGCTTGAAAGGGATGACAACTTTTTATGTTAAAGACTCCCCTCTTGGCTGATGTGCCTTCTGGAGAAGGAACATCCATAAGCAGCTTGGTCTGGGGCAGGCCAGTCATTCTGCAAAGCGAACTTGTTTGCATTTGGCATACCCCTGGAGCAGGGGTTCTAAGCACTCCCTTTCCTAGCTGGGAAACAAATACACAAAGCAATTTTTACTTACTTATTTTTAATGAAGGCTTTTTGAGTTCCTTGAAGTCAGCACACAAAAGTCAACATATTTATGCATTAGCATGACACGATCTAACCTCAGGTCCCCTTCAGAGCTCTTGGTAGATAACCTCAGCACCCAGAACATCCTCTCCTTCTCCTTCCCCATCTTGTATCTCCTGCTTAGTGAGAGTCATATCTAGAAGTTTCAGCTAAGGACAACATTAACATCTAAAATGTGGCTTTCCCTTAAGTCCCTGAAAATATTGATGTCGATGATTACTATTAGCAGAGAAGACAGTATATATGCGTAGAATCATAGAATACATGTTGTTATTCCTTTTTAGTTGAAGAAAATGGTTGGAAATGAGTTAATGCTGATGAATGCGCAGACAGCTGAATATGCACAAGTGTGGCAACACATTTACCATGCAGCCTCCAGTGTAGTTAGCTTTTTATCTAATTTGCTACTGTTGCTGCTACTGTTGGGCCTTGTGCTTGGGTGGGGAAAAGAGGAGGATCCAAAGGCTCTTGGATCTTTTCTTGCGTGATTCTACGATTATGTGTAAGAAAAGATAGAGCCTAGAGTGGCTCAGGAACAAGCATTATCTCCATCTGGAATAAATTCTCATTAGAGTGATTGTTTGTTTTCTCTTTTCCACCCAAATGATAACGCAAATTAATGGAAACTGTTAAATGTCTTATTAACTATAGCCTGCGTTTACCTTCTCCAGAAACTCCACCCTGGAAATCACCAGAACTGCTGGAAGCACTACAGCTACCCCTGGGTTAGGCAACAAGTGATCTTCCATACTTCTGCTGACCAGGAAAGGATTAAACTATGAACAGTGTAGAATGAGATGGGTTACAGGGTTAAAAGCCTTTGATCTAAGGCACCAAATTCAGTCTAACACTGTTAAAATTTTATGCACGGTTAGAAAGGGATTTTTTTTTTTTTTTACCTTTTTAAGTCAGAGGCAAATAATCTGTTCAACACCAAAACAGCAAACACAGTAGGAATTTGCTGTCCTTTGCTAACCCTCTCCTGGAAGACATTTGCATCTGTGAATTAATTCCTAGCCCAAATAAAGTTAGTTGGGAATTTCATGGGACTTCTAAGTGGCAGATGCCCACATCACAGTATTATTATCTCAATATGCTTGGGTGTTAACTGTTTCAGCAGACCCAGTGTTAGATTTATTTTCATTCCTCTGTTTGTCTGTTCTAGTTAGGATGAAGCCTACTGCTGAGAGACCTGAATTACTTCTACATCTGTTAGACAGGAGTTGAATATTTCCGTTTCTCTAACTTTCAATCTCATATTTCTGATTTTCTAGATAAAAATAAACATGTTCTTTCAATTTTGGTAACTACTGAACTTGCTGATGGCTTGAAAGGAATAAAATTTGACCGTGTCAGCTACAGAGGTATGTCAGTGTTGCTCAATTTTAAGTCCACAAGAAGTCTTACCACTCTTTGTAAGAGAAGCAGGCATGCATGCTCAATTTATTGCTCTAGCAACATTTTGTGAATAAAATGTTTTGCAATTCAATCTGCTACTGAACAGGCAGGGCAGGCTAAATGAAATAAAGATAAAATTAGGAGTGATGGATCTTAGATATGCACACACCTTGTAAATTTAGGGTAAGTCAAATAGCTGCAGAGACTAGTGAAAGAAAAAAGAAAAATGTAATTTCCAGATGTTACTGGGGAATATTGAAACAAGACTTCATTTTTAGTTTGGACTTGTTCCTTGATATTGTGCTGTCCAAAAGTAGTTTTTTATCTACTGACGAAACGCTTGCTACTGCAGATCATCAGAAACAAATTATGTTAATGATCAGGAAGACGATACAGTGTAGCCAGTTAATGAAAGAGCTTGATTTGTCCAGAAAATTATGTGGAGCAGATACACACATACAGAGAAAGCAAGATTAATTTAGAGACCTGTGTCATTAAAGCAGATTTTTATATGGCTTTGTGTGGGATTTAAGGGGGATTAAGTGTTTGACATCACTTTGCCTGCACAGGCGATGTTGAAGAGGTTACTGAGTGGGTGATGGAGAATTCAAATATGCGCCTATGCTGAAAGAGTGGAAGCAATGGATCAGACTACAGCATGGCTAAACAAATTGCTCTACCTACTGTATTTCTAAAAGCAAAGTGCTTCTGGTTTGGCAGCAGATCTGCAGGGATATAGAGCTGAAGGAATATTTGTGATTTGCCAAGATATGAGGAGAACTTGTCGAGGACATCAGAACTGGGATGCTTCTGTCTTCTGTTTTAAGTAATGCCTTGCTTCATGTGCATCCTTTTTCCGCTATGCTGTTTTTGCTGTTTTTAAACAGTAAAAGCACTAGAAGTAAAAAGCAAGGTGGACTGGTTGATCAGTTGCATTTCTCTTTTGGAAGAGATGGTCCTGGTTATGAAACTTCTGCTCCTCACCTGCCTCTGGCCAACAGCAGTCCTACACAGTTCTCAAAGTCAGCATCACCATCTTCATCATTGGCAACAGTTCTCATTCTTAAGAAAGCATAACAGGTAAGCAATATACTCTCTCCATCTATGTTCATCTGATAAACTTGATGCTGTCAGCAACCTTTCAATGCACCTTTTCTGTTCACTGTCCTGTTTTGATAGTTTCTGGATTTATAGTATGTTTGGTATTGATAACATGTTCCCAAAATGGAAACAGTGAACTATTAATTAATTTTGCATAACCAGATATATTTTCATGTTGGATTTCATGAAGGCTTCATATACATACAGGTATGTAAACAGTCATACCCACACACAGGTCATTTAACTTGAGTGATACCAGGCTACTATTGTGATACCAGACTACTATCGTGATGTGCCAAAGACTACTATCATGATGTGCCAAAGATACTTGCCCTTTCACTCCTATTGCAAGAAGCAAAAATGCCTTCTGAAGTTCTAGGCCAATGTTACAAAGTGACTTCCATTACCAAAGCAGCAAAGTAGCTACGCTATCAAGATACAGAAGACATTTTTACAGCACTACATGAGGTAAATTATTTGTAGTGATAACACAGTGTGTTCCCTTTATGGTATATACTTATGCTTTTAGATGTTGAAGATTGTCTCTGTTCTTAGTTTTGCCAGTCAAGTAGCTGCTTTAAAATTAATAATGATACAAAGGTTTTTACCTTTCTGTGCAAAGTGTTAGTGTATATTTCCAGAAACACAATTTCACATCTGCCATGTAAGGTCTCTAGATGTGTTTCCAGATTAAGCTAATAGTATGTGAACACACCAATGATTGGCAGTGATAATCCAAGCAAATTCTCTATTATTTGGGAGAGAGGAGAAATTGTAATAAGTTTCCATTTACGGAAGGAGAAGGAATGCAACTATTACATTTGTCTGTGTACTTAACCCCCTATTAAAATGAGCAGGGGAGCTGGTATTTTATTTGTACAATATCAAATATTGAGATAAAGTAACATAAGTGTACTCCTTTGATGTGTTTAAGCTCTTCTCAGGTTACATGCTTTGTAGCAGGTGTTCAGCTGTTTACCTACTGTATCACTTCTTGCGTGATAATCTAGCAGTGACATATCTCTGAATCCCTAGAGGTCGTGATAAAAATCACACTTAAGCAATGCAAGGCAACAGAACATATCCCAGTGGCAAAACAGAGGTGCCTGGAGAAGACATGCTGCTCAGTACTTCCAGATTTCAGTTCAAGGTCATAGGTTCAAGTTTGGTCTAATCCAAAAGCCCTTGAAAAGCAGACTGTTTCAAACTCACTGACAGTTTTGGAGTGAGTGTTGGTGAATGGTTATTTGTAATAACAAAACAAAATAAACAGAACTAATCCTAATTTCAACATAAGGTCTTATCTAGTGCTTTGCTAGTCTTAGGAAGCAGTTAAGAATCTAATGGAAACAAAATGAAATACCTTCTTATCACTATAGTGGTAAGGAAGGTCTATTTTAAGCTCAGCTGATACACTTTTGTCAGTGGTAAAAGGGAAGCGTATGCTATTGTCATTTGCATTTATTCTGTTCTGCAGTAGCTGAGAGGAGTTGCTTATGAAACAATCACAAAGCAGGAGAGAAGCCTGGTAGGAGACAGCATATTTCATGGTATCCTTTGCTGCACATCCTTTACTGATCTCTTGCCACTGGACAGCAGTAACAGTACTAGCACAGTGTCCTCTCTATCTTCACAGATCTTTACTAATACATACAAATGGATCCATATGACAGTGTTGTGAGACCGGCAGAAGTGTGTTAACAGAAAGAAAGAATAGGAGCAGGAGAAATGCCAGCTGATGCTGACTGATGTAGCAGTTTTCGTTACACAAGCAGTGCTTCATTTTCTAGGTCTTTGTGATTTGGAACTGGGAAAAAATCAGTGCCACAGAAGATCCCAAAGCTTCAAAGATGCAAATCAGTTTTTCCATGGAAAGGATCTAAATACGTTTAATTTATCTTTGTTTGATTCCCTGGTTTTGTTCAAAATGCAGCATTATCTTCCAGTACACTGTGACTTTTCACCAGCCTCTTTTTCTTTCTGGGGAAAAACCTTTCAGCCAGCGCTAAAGGTATTAGGGACACAGCTGACAGATGGCCTTGGTTAAATGGGTGGCCTTTTAAAAAGAATCCCATGTGAAAATGTTACTTAACCTACAAGTTCCACTGTTTTAATAGTGTAACCCAGTTCTCCCTCCAAACCTATTTGTCTGCATTCTCTTCTAAAGAAGATTTTAAAGCATTAACCAAAAGTACATGAGAAAGCGATTATTCTCATGATCCATTTCCTACAGCAAAGAACAGAGCATTTGACTGTCAAAAATATTAGGCTTTTTGACAATACATGTTGCTATGTTACTGAACACCGAGGCATTTTTATTTGTGTGAGAGAGAACTGTACAATTCTGATTATTACATTTATCTGGGCTTCAAGATTTGATGAATGTGTTAAAAAGTTCAAGAGATCACACTGCTGTATAACTCTCCAGACTCTCCTGGGATTAAGATTTATGTAACTTCTACCTTTTGGATATCTTTGATTTGGTATTAAAGAGGTAAAGAGAGATTTACTTTCCTTAGGTGCATGTGTCTGCTGATACATGCATCTGCTGATGATTTCACAAGATCTTCTTCACCAGAAGTGCTGTCAACCATTGAAACTGCTTGCGTTGGAGGCTGCCCAGGGAAGTGGTTGAGTCACCATTCCTGGAGGTATTTAATACGTGTAGATGTGCTTAGGGACATGGCTTAGTGGTGGACTTGGCAGTGCTAGGATTACTGTTGGACTCAATGACATTAAAGTTCTTTTTCCTAAACAATTCTGTGATTTTGTGATTATGTGTGGGCTTTTCCTCTCAAATGCCATAGCCTGACACATGCCATACAGTGATGTACAGAATCAATGACTGCATTTAGACTCTTAGATTGTGGTGTGCTGGCCAAAGCTCCATGATAGAGAGACCAGGGTACCAGGCCACCAAAGTACAATCTGTGTCTTTGCAGTGTGTCTGTAGAAATGAAAAGTCTATCTTGAGTTACATCAGGAAGCTTTTCTGAGAGCCAGGCTAGTTAAATCTCTCTCTTCTGCTTTTTAATGGCATTAAAATTAATGGAATTAATGGAATTTGTGCCATGGGAAGAAACTCAAGAAAACATCTGCTGATGATTTTACAATGCTGTAGTGCTGATCAGTAGTTAGGTATGGGTCTAGGATTTCTTAGGAGTAAACAAACACACACATGCGATTCTCTTTGAATCATCAGTTAAATAACTGTGATACTACAGTGAGGTCAATTTAATAATATAACTTTTAGCCAAGGAGCAACATCTGGAGCCCAAATGCTGATGTTAAAGGAATATCTGCTGGAGAACACTTCTTAGTCTTGGGTGGAGGAAGCAGTCAAGGAGAAAAAATGCGAAGCAGAAGTGTATTTATTTTTTGGTACCTTTACATATGCAGTGTTACCCGTGTCCATGAAATTAATTCCAAGTACCTTGAGCATATATGTCTTTACTGTAAAGTTAAGCCCATTTTCCTTTGCAATTGAAAAAAAAAATATTCTGCCAAAGGAAGGTATTGAAGAAAAGATGTTGTATGTTTGTAATGAAAGTGCTATTTTGACCCCTGCAAGATGTTGCAGCCACTTCTGATAGCAGCTAGAAGTAATTATAGACGCCCCACATTTGTATATGAGGCATCAGCTTGAAGAGGCTGTTCAAATAAGTGGGCAGAAAAGATGCTTTACATATAAGCAGCATTAGTGTTTATTTTGTCCTCATTCAGGAAAACCGAAGAAATAGCCTAATCATGTAACATCTCAGGGGCTCATTAAGAAAAAAAATCCTGCCCTTGTAGCTTATGTTTTGCCTCTTATGACTACAGAAAGCCTTCCTCAGTCACATGCTTGCTTTTAGTAAGAAGTTGTAATAGATGTATCATAATTTTATCCTGCTTCTTCCAGTGAAATTATTGGAGGTGTTGAAAACAGGTATTTTCCTTGGCATCTGATGACAAATGACCTAATGCTTCCAAACTGCATTAGCTGTGCCATGGCATATTGAACATAATCCATCATTTTTTCTTACAGTGGTTCCCATCAGCAGATTTTCTTGTGTACCTATTGCAGAGAATTACAGGGGTTCAGATCTAATGTCCATACTACTCTGATACAGCCTTTGTCTGTGGTGATTTTAATTCTCGAAAGTATGGATTTTTATTTTAGCATCCACATAATTTTCATACTTAGAAAACAAAAGTCTGCATCTGAAATGCCTGATGGGTGTTCTTATTGCCCTGATAATTTGGTTCAGACAACACTGCCAGCAGCATTCAAGAATGCTAAGGTAAATTAATTCGTTCAATGGTTCTGAATAGTCCAGCAGCCACCTCAGCATTCCTGTTACAGCATTTTTATAAGTAATTTCTTGGGCTTCGATATTAAGAAAAAAGGGGGGAAAGGAGAAAAAGAGTAAATACAGGCACAAACCTTATCCTAAAGTATTCCATACCTTGTCTTAAGCAGTGTTTGACTACAGATCTTCAGGTTTTTATCATTCAGTATAAAGTAATAATTAGAGCTGCTGACATCAAAGTCCCAGAGAATCACAGAAAGCATCAAAGAAATTATGTCTAGGGAGAGTCCCTTGCCTTTGGCAAAGCAGCTGTATTTAAGTAATTCCTACAGATACACGTCTAACCTATTCATAAATAGCTTGGCTGAAAGAAATCTCAAAACCCGCACAAGAAATATGTTCCCATGTTTAACTCTTCTTACCATGATAAATGCGTTCCTAAAGTGTAATGTATACTCTCCTTTGTTGCCACTTCTTATCCTACTGGGGAGTGGACATGGAGCAAAGGGCCCTGTCTGAGCTTATGATGTGTTCTGAAGAGTGTCCTTCCCTCAGTCTTGTTCCTCTAAATTAAGCTACACAAATTCTTACAATCTTCCCATGCCTTTCGTGAAATGGGGGCCCAGAGCTAGGCATAATTCTGCAGCTAAGGTATGGCTACTTCTGTAATTAGTTGGGTCTGACCACTTAAAGCAGGACATGCAACAAGGAGTGGAAACTTAAGGAGACGCCATAGCATTTTCCTTATAGCAGAACGAAATAATGTAGCAGATTCTTTCTAGAGCCTGTGTCCTCCAGCTGCCAGATCTGACTGTAGATCTTGTCTGTGTTTTAACCCAATACTTTTGTGATATGGGCATGTACCAGACCCCTCTGTTATCTCTGGTGTGGTTTCTGTTTATAGGAAAACCAGAAAAGGTGCCTGCATTGTGATGGGCATCTGCTGTTCGTTTTAAATGCAGGCTCAGTACATGAGATTCCCGTCTGGAGAGCTGGAGTCCATTCTTAGACATGTGATTTTCCCAGTGGAGTTTGGGATGTTGATCAGTACCTTCTGTGAAGGGAAGAAAGTTAGCAACAGTCACCAGAAAGAAGCACAGAATTCATGACGTCCTGCTCAGAGCACAGGTTCACCTGTGTTGCCTTGGGTCTTGTTGCAGAGGCTTAGTTACGTGTTACATGGGGGAAAACGCAGAGAAAAAAAATTAAGTTTCTTACAGCTTGTTTATTTTTAAACATAGCAAACAAGAAATTAAAATGAGGAAAATTGACAGCACAAAAGTACGACCACTTAAATCTGAGCAGCTGCTTCGCATAGAGGATCATGACTTTGCACTCAGACCTGGATTTGGAGGTAAGCAACACACACCTGCACTGTGCTGGTTCCTTTTCAGAACTTATTAAAAAATATTATTAGGGTAAGGCTCTATGGGAGCAGTGAATAAGGTATCCCTGTAAACTGCATAGTCTAGTAGCAATTAGAAAATTACTTAGTCATCACAGTTATTTTAAGAGATAGAAATGAACCAGAAATTCCTAAATCTGTTTGCTAAGTAGAGAATAAAAAAGTTGCCCGCAGATGTTCAATTTATTACCATGTTGATTCTGTGTTGGGCACTATGGTTATTATTTCTTCATTTAAATAAATTGCATGCGGATAAAGGGAGTATTCAATGGGATGTCCACAGTTTGGGTTCAATTTTGACTCTCCTTCATGAAAGGTAAAATGAGAAAGCTGAACCACTAATAAGCTTTGTCTGAGCCTTTGTGTGAATGGGTTTCTTGCTACCCTGGAAATTCTGTCTTGTCAGAGAGCAAAAATCTCGCCTGACTTTGAACAACAGTTGAGATATGTCTGTTTCTTGACAGAAAAGTTTAAAATTACCCCTTGCCTAAAACCTGTTTAGTCTAGTATCTGTTAGTGTGGACATCTTGGCCACACAAGGAATTTAAATTTTTCAGAGTATCATCTCAGAAAGGAAGTAGCATTTACATGAAACCAAACAACACTTTGGGTTGTGCTTAATCTTTGTATCATCCCAGAAGCAATACTTACGATGTACATAAAAGCAACTTTCAGATTATACCTTGTGATCTGGCAGCTTTAATTTTCCACAGGCAATGAGGATTTTTTTACATGCAGCAAGTATGTACCAGGCTTTTCCCCCTTGTCCTTTTATTTTCAGATGCCTGGTTATAGAACCAGTTCAGTTCTTACTGAAGTCAGCAGTAATTTTTCCACTGACTTCATTGCACAGGCATCTCAGTAATCACACTGCCATGGGTATGATTTCAGCTGTACTCCTGTCTTTCAGAAATAGCTTTCAGAAATAGCTTTCAGCAGAAGAGTGCATAAGCTTTGCTCCCCTTTTATCAATCCACATGCCTCCATAGTGGTATGGGAGGCACTTTTTTCAGTCATATCCAATAATTCACACACTTCAGAATTTTCAGAACTCTCTTAATATGTGGTATGCTTATGAGTAAATGTCTCTAGCACTGGAATATAGATCTATTAACATTTGTATGGTGCACAGTTTTAAACGTGCTGGGAACCCCTCAATTTGGGGAACTCTAAATTTGGCTTGTTTGACTTTATTTAGCCCCACACATGCAAAGTAAATGAGGCAGACTACAGGACCTAGACTTTTTAGTATTTATAATTGAGTAACAAAGGAAAAACAGAGAGGGCATATGCTGCATTTGATTTGTAAACTGTGCAAACATGCACAGGAAAAAAATTGGGGGAAATGAATGTAGAACTGTTGGATACTGACCAGCAGCAGTGTTCCTGGAAATGTGACTTTTCTCACATGTCTGATTGCTTTCCTGTGAAAGCATCATTGGTCCATGGAAGTAAGAGATGCTTTTTTTTTTTTTTTAACCTAATGGACACAACTCTGTCATGGAGAGATGGACACATAATAATGGACATATAAACTGCTATTTGTGTGACTATATTTTGGCATTATTCTGTTGATTGCAATGCCATTCCAGCTGCACAATCAGAATCTGACTGGTGATTGTAAAATTTAATCCTGGCATTGTCTATTTATTAACACATTAGAGAAAAGGCTGAGAAGTATACTGTGTCAAGATGAAGCAAAGCCAGCAAGCTGCTAGCAAGCTGTTCCTACGTTTTTGCTAAAGAAATGTTACTTGTCGGCAGTTCATTATAGTTCATTACTATAGTCTGAAGTAATTCAGTACACCCAAATGTTCTCTAAAAAACTGAACTTACATTGTTACACTGCACTTAATCCCTAAGGCAGGCTCTTGGGTTGTTGTTTGAGGGGATTGTAGGTTGGGTTTTTTTCATTTCTTGGATTGTTTTGTTTTGTTGTTGCCTTCCATGTAATGTCATGGTCCTCTTCTGTTTGGAAGTCTCCAATAGATGGATCCCCACTGATGCAAACAGATGTGGCCCAGCAAAGTGATTTGAGTAATTCCGCTAGACATTGAACTAGGAGTACTGATGTTTCCCTTGCTCAAACAAGCTTTACCAACTACATTAGTGAACATTGTAGGTATTAGGAATTGTTTTGTCCTTGCTGCTTCCAGAAGTACTCGTAAAAGCCAGGAGGTGCGTATGTGAGATGTCCTGCCATGGTATAATAATGCTTGCCAGTTCTGGTAAGGCTGTCTGTCGACTTAGGTCCTACCAAAGGAAACAAAAAACTGTCAGTAGACTCAGATATATATCTTTAATACTATGGCCTAGAGTACTGATTTGTCAGTACCCCCATAAACAGATAATCTGTGAGAAGATAGCTCAAGTTTGGTCTGGAGAAAATGTAAGAAATTAAATTATGTTGCTAGCACTTCTTT
This sequence comes from Pezoporus occidentalis, assembly GCF_034315485.1. Taxonomy (NCBI): domain Eukaryota; kingdom Metazoa; phylum Chordata; class Aves; order Psittaciformes; family Psittacidae; genus Pezoporus; species Pezoporus occidentalis. The sequence continues at coordinate 19,104 of NW_026915679.1, read as the reverse complement.
GAATGGTCATCCCCATATTTTACCTCAGCGAGAAAGGGTGAGCACAGGCCAGTATCAGACAGTGAACAGAGACTTCTAGCAACTTGGATCTGAGGGCCACTTAGCAGCCAAAACTGCTAAGTTTGGTTTAGGAGGATAAAGTGTTTGTGAATTCTTAGAAATGCTTTCAAGTTACTTTATTTTCTACTATGCATCTATTTATATATAGCCTATTATTTTCTGGACTATCTTATTCCAAAATACCAGCAGAAGTCATTGGGGTGAGTTCTTGGTTTCATGAGTTCTTTCTACAATTGCTAAAAATTAACATTCAACATTAAAAAAAATAAATAATCACAGACTAGCATACAGAGGAAGTAATTATTTTCTTTCTCTGTGCCTTGGTTTTCTGACAATACAACCAAGCACTCTCTTTAACTATTTGCAGTCTAAACATTATGGAATCTCATGATCATTGTAATTGTGTACATGGAAATTCTCCCCATGTGTATGTGTGTGTATATATATATATATATATATATATATATATATGTATATGACAACTTTGTTTTTCTTTTACATTGTATCTTAAGGACCTGTCATTTCCTACACTAACAGTGTGTTAGTTAAAGAAGTTTTAAAATTTGTTCTCTCTACTTTGTCAACCAGTCTAGTGAATAATAGCACTAGACAGTATCAAACATGATGGAAAATAATTTAGTGGACTTAAGCTGGTCAAGAGGTAGCAGTCCTAGACAGTTTGCAACCCGATCTGCAATTAAACATAATGTTAATTGCAAATACTCAGAGGATCAGAAATTCCATTAGCTCTCTCCCCTCTGTGCTTCCTCCTTCCTCAAGCTAAATTAGTAACATTTAGATTCATCTGAAGGGTAGAAAAAGAAAAGGAAACAGGGCACAATGAATGTTCAAACAATGTTGCAATTCTAATTGCCACCAATCTGTTTTCTCTTCTGCACACAGCCCTCCCTGAAAGGTCAGAAATATGTCACTGGGGTGGAGAAGACTCACTCTGATGAAAGTGGAATGGCTTTTTCTCATGTGTTACTAGAAGGAATAGCTGTGGTCCAGGAGGGAAATACTTTGGTAATTTGCAAAACCTTAGCAGACTGCTTCTCCTGATCTTTTTTCTTCTTTCACTGATAATTCTTCCATTCCAGCCCACCTTCACACAACTAAGAAAGAAACAAAACAGTAACAAGAAGATAATACCATTGCCAGTAATTCTGCTGTTTCAGTCATTGCCAGAGAAAAGTAGACACACATAGCTTCACTTAGCTGGGGCTTGTTTCCATATTTAGTTTTCTTCTGCAGGCCATTTTTAGAAGAAGGTACTCCTGTAGACCTTAATCCTTCCCCAGTCTCTGTTTCCTAGTGGGAATTTCCTGCAGACCTAGCTTTTTTCCATCATACACTATTACAAAGCCAACTGGGAGATGACAGTGGCTGTTTTTTCTAAATTCAACATTTAACTTCAGGAATTTCAGGTGCAGTCCATTGTGTGTTCAGAGAGCTGACTATTACAAAAATACCATAGAATTCACTAATCCAATCATTATTATTTAGAAGTCGATCCTATAGTGATAAAAGACATCCTTTTTATGTAATAGTCCTTCTAAAATGGGTATTACAGAATTTGCCTGCCATACTACCTATTAAAAAAATTCCATGCTTATCAAGGAGCTCTTTTGCTATGTTTAAACCTTTAAAACAAAAGACTGGAAATGGCTTGTGTGAAGATAAACCCATCTGAAAACAATTCTGGTTTTTTTCTGCTGGGGAGTAATTATTTTGAAAATGTATGTAGCCTCCATTGTGAGAATCACTAATCCTTGTAAAATAATGATTTTTAGCAATGCTCCAGAAGCAACTGAAGCTGTTCAATTTAATAACAAAATCCTCTTTGCCATCCCCAGTTTTGTCAGACTGAGAAATAAAAAACACAGCTTTGCTCTGGTTACTTTGTTTTCAAAGTAAATTTCATGTTGTTGCCTGATGGTCAGCCAGAGATGGAAATTCTCAATGTGCTAGATAGAAAGCTGTGGTGCAGGCACAGAAATAGACAAATTGCTTCACTGCTCTGGCTGGTTTAGGATCCTTTTCAATGCTTATTGAAATGCTCTTTTTAAAAAACATCTAATTGTAGTAAAACAAGCCCAAGTGATGAAGAAATTACAGTTCTCAGTAACTTGTTCCCAATAGTTAATTATTCCTGTTTCTGGTGGAGCTGATTTTTAATCACAGAAAACTTCAAAGCTCAGAAGGCCTTGGCCAGAGTAAGGCCTGTATGGTCTTTGGCCTTTCCCTAGACAGAGAACAGGAATCTCTTTTTAAGGAGTCCGTTTCACAGTTCTCATGTTTCTACCTAATCAGGAACAAATTTCATCATAACAGTTCACTTTTTATTTAACTCACTTTAGAGCCATCTGCTCTATTTCTCCTGGCCATAGCTTTTGATCTCTTGTATACTATTCAGTGTTCCCAGGGACTTTTTATATATAGTTTTATAATAGTTCCCAACTTAGTACAAGCTCTCCTTTCAAGGAATCAAGTGCCTCTGTGTGTATCCATGTATAACTGGCACTTCTGTTTGTGTGCATGTAACCAATATAAAAATAAGCTTCTACTAATTTCTAATTCTGTGATCAGTCCCTTTACATTTGCCAGATGAGGTGAATTATTTAATGAAACTGTGCCCACCCTGGAATAGTGCTTGTTGGGGTAGGAAATTGTCTTTAATTTTTGCAAATCCCAAGAAAGTATTAGGTTTGTCATCATCACACTTTGAGCAGCTGTCACTAAGAAGAGCCTTTTCATCACTACACGATATATGGCTCAGAAAGCCATTTATCCTATTGTGTGATATTATTTGTGTGTAGCTCCTTGCCTCTTTGAAGAATGTTGATGGTAGATATTTAACTTCATTTGCTTTAAATTTGTCCTTGACTCAGAAACTATTAAAGCTGTTATTTTATGTAGACAGCTGCTCCCCTCTCCTCCCCTTCCACTCACATCTATGAGTCACTCTATGAACCAGACTAAGCCCGTTGTTTTTAGCATGCTGTTCAAGTAAATAAACTCCCAAAGTTTTAGCAATAGCAGTTAAGATCAAATGTATACCCAGATACAAGGACTTCCAGTATATCCTACCCTGTATCTCTGCCATGGTCCCAGGGTAAGAGTTTGGGCACATCTACGATATAAAGGCTTTGAAACTTTGTGGTGTGTAAGGTTAGACAATACACAGTTCATCTGCCTGTTTGCAGTCACTCAGAGAAACACTGGCAGCCAACAGGCATTTCCAAATCACAAGCCACGTCACCCCTACCTTGAACGTGCCTGTTACACTGCATGGACTTGAAAGGGAGCCAAGGGCTGAGGCCAGATTTCTGTCTTCAATGCTGTTTGTGTATTAGTCAGCTTTCATGCTGATTATGCTCCTAGGTTGGAGTGCTATGCCTCTACAGCTAGCCTGCTCGCTCAGCCACCCTGCCTTGTGTACAGCTAGCTCAAGTGTCAGCTCTGCAGTGTAGGCTTGTCCTGTTCCATCATGCAAATGAGCATCTTGATAGACAACACCTCATCATCCTGCAGTGTTTGCATTTACATGATGTGTGAATGCCATTTGTGGATGATGCTGACATCATATAGAAATTCCACAATGGCTTCTACTTAGGCTAAACTCATCTTTAGTTTACAAGATAGTTTAGATTTCAGTGGACTACTGAGAAGGTGATTTCACTCAGATTACAACCAGGCATTTTTGTACTAGCACTTAGTCCAGACTGTTTTTTAGCATAAGTAGACTATTTGTGTGGTGTCATCAAAACAAACACAAGAAGTGGTCAAAACTGGTTTAGGAGAGGTATGAAAAATTTTATTGTGAAGATACCTGGCTGAATATATACACTGATACTCTTGTGTGTCAGCCTCTAGTGCAGATGTCTCCTGTTGTCTCTATTCAACAGAAGCAGCAGCATTTTTCCAAGTGTTGTCTTGTATTTTAGTAATAAACTGAAAATGGCTGAACTTTGCTGTCTGGAGTCCTGAACTTTGTTTTGAGCTCTTGCCAACAAACTGAGCAATGCATTCATCTCAGAGGGAGACAGGATTTCCGAACCAGACAGCATACTCTTGCCAGTGCAGAAGCATGCTCCTATGTGCCCTGATAACTGAACACATTTTACCTTCCTTTCCCAAGCACAACACATCTTCACTTGTTCTGTGTAGGGTTAAACCCTCCATTAAGAAATACAAGTCAAATCAAGAGATTACAAGGACAGATTTTAAAGTATCTCAAAAACAGTTCAAGATCTCCACTGGTAAGAAATGGAGGCAGCTGTGTAATCTTCGAGGGCTGCTATTTTAAAGATAATTCCAAAAGTAAATGTGGCTGGTTATCAGGAGAGTGATATTTCTGGACTATTTTGGCTTGACACTAATAAAAGGAAAAAAAAAAAGACAAGTTTAAAAATAGTTGCTATCTCCTGCTGTTCAGACTTCATTGCCCTCATGTTTTGTACTGGACTAGTTTGAATGTGCGCTTAAAAAATACTTTAAACAAATGTAATTGGAATCCTATGTACAATAAATGCTATCAATTTTAAGGCCAAATGCAGAATATTCTTGGGGGAGAAGAGAGAGAAGGGAGTATACACATGTATGCACACAACTTTCTCCTCTCTCTCCTGCGTAAGGAACTGATTAATAATTGCTTTAGTGGAATTGCTTGCTGAAAATTACACAGGTGTATAACCCATCTAGAACCAGATCCTTCATTCTAGAAGTTATACATTTTATATTTTCCTGTAATTTTGATTTTTAGTCAGTTTATTGTAAAAATGTAAATATGCTTTTATAATTTGTTCATTTGGATCCCATTATGTTACAAACTCACAGCCTTATTCAGTGGCATGAAATAGTGGGCTAGTATATCAAATAAAGTCATGTCAAATATATATCAAGTATATCAAATAAATACACGTCAGTTTGGCGTGTATTGTACTTGATAATAAATTATGTACTCAGTAATACATGATTCTCCATCACAGAACATTTTTAGTATTGCCCTGGGTTCAGCACTAGCAATTGCTTTTCTCCTTCTTAGTAGCTGTTGCAGTGCTGTGGTTTTGACTTTAGCCTGAGAACAGTGCTGATAACACACAGATGTTTTTTAGTTCCTGCTACGTAATGCTGTCATGGTTTAAACCCTAGCCAGGCAGATTGTTCACTCACTGCCAGTGAGTGGTGCCGGGCTGGAAGCAATCGAGGCACCCCCCCGGGGCTCTCCCCTTCCCCGTTCCCGGAGGGATGGGGAGGAGGATCGAAAGAGTGCAACTGCCACGGGTTGAACAGTCCAGCAACCAATGTACAACACAAAGCACCACCACTACCACCAACGACAACAATGATAAGAGAAAATAACAAGGGAAGAGAATACAATACCACCAGCCAAGAAACAAATCGGACCCAAAAGCCCATGTCCTTCCAGGTATCTCCCAGTTACCCCCCGCCCCGGGCACGACATGCTGTGGTATGGAATACTTCTTTGGCTAGCTTGGGTCAGGTGTCTTGTCTCTGCTTCCTCCTGGCTTCCCCTCCTCTCTGGCAGAACATGAACCTCACAAAGTCCTTGGTCAGGGTAAACATCAGTTAGCAACAACTGAAAACATCGGTATTATCAGCACTGTTCCCAGGCTGGAAGTCAAAACACAGCGCTGCACCAGCTACCAAGAAGGAGAAAAATTGACTGCTACTGCTAAACCCAGGACAAATGCTTACTGTGATCAAGGACTTTTTCAGTCTCATGCTCTGCCAGTGAGGAGGAGCACGGGAAGCTAGGAGGAAGCAGAGACAGGACACCTGACCCAAACTAGCCAAAGGGGTATTCCGTACCACAGTGCATCATGCCCAGCATAGAAACCGGGGGGGGAGTTACTTGGGAGTCCCAGATCACTGCTCAGTCGGGCGAGTTATTGGTTGGCTGGTGGTGAGATGTTGTATTCTCTCCCCTTTTTATTTCCATTATCATTATTATTATTGGTGGTAGCAGTAGTGATTTTGTGTTATACCTTAGTTACTGGACTGTTCTTATCTCAGCCCACAGGAGTTACATTCTTTCGATTCTCCTCCCCATCTCTCTTAGAGCAGGGCGGGGAAGAAGAGGGTGAGTGCGTGGCTGGGCTTAAACCATGACAGGTTTTCTCTTATGAGGTAGAGAGGAAGCAATCCTTTTTCATGGATACCTATGCCAAACTTTAAATAGTTGTGTAACTAAAGATAATTAGGAGGTGTAATGATTACTTTAAGTGTGGGAAAAAGCATTGGAGCTGGTAAGAAAACTTTGCAGTTTGATGTATTTGATATATTTACTCAGCTTTTTGCTATGAGAGTTCCAGGTAGCGCTCCAAGCAGTTCATTAGCAGTTGAACAAGGAAGCTGTCCCTGCTGTCCAAACTGCAATGCCAGTAAGTCTGGCTGCAAAATGATCACTGAAGGCCTTTTACTTATTTCTACAACTGTTTAACATCATGTTTTATTTTGTTGCTATGGTCTTTCTCATTTAGTGTACTAAAGTGGAAAGATCATAGTAAATGCTGGGGTGGGTACTTTCTGTATGTTGCTAATACACCGTCTTCCATTTAATATGGATTTATGCTCCTCATCACTCTCTCATTCTGTTGTATTGAAGGGTCACCAATACCTGTGGGCATTGATGTGCAGGTAGAAAGCATTGACAGCATATCTGAAGTTGACATGGTAAGTGGAACTGGAATATAGAAGTTCAGCCAAAATTCAGGGTTTCAGAAACACCCAGCTGGATGCAGAATAATACAGTTAAAGAAAGCAAACCCTGAAAGAGAACAACCTTTCCTTGAAGCATGCAAGTCATTCTTGTTTAAAATAGTAAGTGCTATATTAAAGCACATGTCAAATTTCTCCCTGGGTAAGAGGAACAGATCAGAGTGGATAGTGCTCCAATCTGAAACCACCAACCATTCAGTAAGCCCCAGGGGCTTCTGCGTGAGCCCTTAGTACTCAGCACATTAGTTGAAGAGGCTCTGTATCCTTTATTTCCTTTGCTTATTTGTATCTGAAAATTCTTATCATTTCTGGCATGGGTGGAGCTGTAGATGTGACAAATGGAAGTAGAAAAATCAGTTCCATGAATGGCCCTCAAAGTAGATGTCCACACTGCAATCAAGGACTTGTAGCACTGGAATGCAGGCTGTTCATTCCTCAGCTGAAATTGTCACTGATAATGCCACCCATTAGTGCCAAATCCTAGAATAGGAGGGCATGTTAGCTTTACAAAGAGATCTCATGTAAGGTCTAGTTGTAGGTGTTGAGTTTGCAATGGGATCTGTCAGTCAGTATGCACCCCTGAATTCCTTTGCATATCTACCCAAATCATATTACAGGGGAAGACCTAAGTATCTTCCCAGTATTCTTATAATTACTTCTTATAAGAAGTAATTGTTCTATTGAGATCAATGATGTCTGCCTAGTAAAGCAGAAGTTACATAGGTGAGCACAAAGCCGTGAGGCTGTGCAGAAGCTCAGACTGGGTTTGGAGCATCCTCTCCATCTCTTTCCACATGTATATTTGCAGTCATGCTGTTTCTCTAAATAGGATGATAAAATATTTTAAACAGTATTTCATATTTAAAAAATTGTAATTCTTCTAGAATTTAAGGTTTTACTCTAATAAAATTCTTCATATTATTTCTCTATGATGCATTTTATTCATCAATCCCCTGTTCAGTATTTGTACAGAATATACAGATTAATGAAATTTACAAACTGACATAATGCTCATGAAGAACTCGAGTTAATCCCTTTATAAAGGAACCGCAGTCCATTCTGGGAAAAGCTTGCAAAGATTTCCAGAGGAAACCTTTTTCCATTTTCCTTTGGTTTAAAAGTTCCTTTATCACTTCACTGATGGACCAATACAGCAGAGCACTGAAATCTGTAAAAGTTTTATCTCAGTATAAATGAAGTATGTACCTCAGACTGAGACACCAGTTTACAAGGCGAACAGCCAGTATCTCAGAGGTAGTTCTCATCTGTATTTAAACTCATTGGGTAGGATTTAATTCCTCTCACTGAGGGTCCTCCAGATGATACCCAGAGAAGACACTGATCCTTTGCATGAGTTGATTACTTTGTACCGTTTTCTATTGTGTGTGAATAAACCATGCATTGTCTTCTTTTATTTTTAATTAAACAAAGGACTTCACAATGACTTTATATCTCAGACATTACTGGAAGGATGAGAGACTTTCATTTCATAGTAACAAAAACAAAAGTATGACTTTTGATGGAAGACTGATAAAAAAGATCTGGGTACCTGATATATTTTTTGTACACTCCAAAAGATCATTCATCCATGATACAACTGTGGAAAATGTCATGCTCCGAGTATACCCTGATGGCAATGTACTCTTCAGTCTACGGTAAGAGCAATACCCCTTTATAGGAAAATACGTGGCTGCAATTATGGACCAGTAGTCTGTATAGTGAGAAACTGCTGTAAATACTTGTAGTTAAGATTCTGAAACTGAACTGGCAGTAATGCCCTGACATTAGATAATGGGAACTGGTGACGAGTGTACCAGTGTGAAAATAAATAACATATATAAATAACGTATTTTTCTGTCATTTATATATTGTTTGTTTCTTGTCACAGAACAATTGCATTTTTTCATCTGTTGTAAATATCACTGAAATTTATCCTGTGTTAATTCCTTGTCAGTGGTTTTATCTACATGTTATTGCTTTTCTTTATGAAGTAGATTTGGATGATGTGGCAGAAATAGTTTTCTGGAGGAATTTTCCCCTTAGGGTACAGACCCCAAGGCCTGTGCATTGCAGAAATCACAGTTCTCCAGGTTATTACTGGTTAGGCCTGTGCACAGAGTTTATACTTCATCTAATCTGGATAGTTTGAAGATTCATGCAAGCATTTGAGATTTTGGCTATTTAATGATTGTTCCAACAAGTAATGAAGACATGCAGAAACCATCACAACAACAGCTGCACGTCACTTTAAAATAGTGTATGCTCAAGAATCACACTGATCAGTAAGAAATAATGAGGTGAAGTATGCATTTTATTGCTGTATTAATTTCCATGCTTCATGAGAGAGAGATTGGGAACACTAAGGCTTACAGCAGTGGCACTCCACATGAGGGGTAAGACATACATTCAGCTGACGGAAGAAAGAGTGGTGAAGAGACTTAAGATGGGAGAGCACATTCTGTCAGCTTAATGGAAAGGTAAAGTGTCATCAAGATAAAAGCAAGAAATTGTGCACAAGTAGTTACAAACCGAAGATAGCATGTGATGTGCAGGACAGAAATGGAGAGAAAGGAAAAAGCATAATGGGAGGGAAGGAAAAGGGGAAAGCAGATCTGAGGGACAGATACAGTGTGAATCAGTTTGCTCATTGCTTAGAATCCCCTCTGATGGGAGCCCTTGTCCTGTGTCCTACACCACATTTGCAAGCTTGTGCTCTGTTTTTCTTCCTTGCCCTTGTCCTCTGCTCCCACAGTTACCTTTTCCTAACTCAGCATTACCAGATGGTGTATACTGGATGACTCCTCCTTGCTTTGCCAGGTGAGCTTGCAGCCAGCTTCACCTTCCTGTGCCAGTGAATAGCAAAGCCCCAAAGTTCCTGCCAAACCTGTGGATTTCTTCCTGGACATATGCACAAAGGGCAGGTGTCCTGTCCTTTTCGTTCTCTATCAGCTCTTACCAGAGGCAGGGAAAGGGGTGACCTAAAGGTTGGTGAACTAAAGTTTTGAAATTATGAAGGTGAAACATTATTTTTCTAGCTTAGTGCTATTAATGTGTATGTTCCAAGAGAATCAGATGTTCATTAAAACACCCTTTTGTATTGCCAGTTTTATATGCAGAGGGTAGATTATATTCCAAATACTTAACATGCAAGAAATCTGCATATTCTGCAGTTTTTCTTTAGAGCATAGCATCCAGGATTTTATTGAAGCAAAGTGGAACAAAAATCCAGATTTGTTGCTAAAACAGTCTTTGATTTTCAAAAACATTTTCTTGGTTTTCCCCTGATCCTTTAGTCAATAGCTGGAAGATAGAAACATCATCTGTAGTTGGAAGTATTATGCATGATTTTAAAGATGTGCCACACTTACAATCATACTACAAGCTAGTAGAATCTTAGACTTGTAAAGTTTAAGTGTGTTTACCAACCAGCAGTTTTCAAAGATTGCTTATATAACCAGTATAGCTCATACTTAAACTGTAGAATTCAGTTTGGGAAAAACTGAAAAGTCAAACTAAAACATCAAATGACAAGAAAGGGAAATTTGGTATTATTCACCATATTTAAATTGCTGCCTCTAGCCTGTTTATTGTTTAAAATATCAAGGGATATACATCTTCTAAACACTGCTGAAAAATCAGGTAGAATGCAAAATAATGTCTTTTTCTAGACTTCCTTAAGCTTTTTAGAGTATAAGGCATTTAAATGGTGTGGAAAAGGAGAGTAAGCTTCCAGAAATTGCAGCTTATCTTTTTATGCAATTAAATATTATAAGCATTCTAGCTGGGAAACATTTGGAATAATATTTGCTGTAATCTGTAATATCTACTTCAATCTATGAGAAATTCGGTTGAGAAATTCGGTCAAGAAGTGTGAACTCCCCTTATTAATCTTCCTAAGTGTAACCCTTCAAAGTAAAATGTATGAAAGGCTAATGAAGGATCATGCCAGTAAAAGGTTTAAAAAACAAAGGTAAGGCACTCAGTAAGAAAGACTAATTAATTATGTTTAAAAAATGTGTTATCACTGATCTAGTTTTATCTCACTATCTTGAAGCAATTTTAGAAGCATCTGAAAAAACTTGAAAAACTCAATCATTAGGATTCTAAGCGGCAGACTGGTCGGGAGTCACACTAAGTTGTCTGCCCAGCTCTAAGATAGTGTGAAATTTTTCATTTAATTTCTGGTTTTGTCTTTCTTTCTGCAGAATAACAGTTTCTGCTATGTGTTTCATGGATTTCAGTAGGTTTCCTCTGGACACCCAGAATTGCTCTTTAGAACTGGAAAGCTGTAAGTTTAATGCGTACCTGTTCTTCACATGTGCATTCTTATCAGCACTCCATACTCCATCTTATTAATAATACCTTTTCAACTTATTTTGACATGTGACCTGAACCCTTCAATAACCCAGGTTAAATTGTGACCAGTTTGGGATCTTTACAGAACTTAGTGAGCTTTGGGAAGATAAAAAACCCATGATGCACCCTGCTTTGTTTTGACTGGGTTGGTATTCCAAGGCCTGAATCTAAAAATGTTTCCTCTGTCAAAAATCATGGTTTTTTTTTTTTCCAGGTTTTTCTTTTTTTTTTCTGAAAAAGAAAGGTTAGAAGTAAAATGTCAATATTTAATCTCATGAAGCAATGAAAACAAGTGCTTGTGTTACTGTGAAGTATCTGCTTTCTCATCCCTGACTCAGTTTTCTGTAGTAAATTGTAAAGCTGGGAACAAACAGTAATTCTGTGTTGCTAAGCCTTTTGCTATGTCAAAATTTATTTCTATTTGGATTATGAGTAAAACTGGAATGCTGGTTTGTAGTTCAGTTTTGGAAAAGAGAACAGATCCCCAGTGTTCAGGCAGTCTGCTCAGTGTTGCAGTTCCAGTGTTCTGGTCCTAAATGCCCTGTGACCCTGAGCTTGCTTAGGTTCCCCCATCTGTCAGGTGAGCTGGTGACAGGGCATAGGACTGGGGTCCACTTAGAACCAGATGGAATGTGGTCTTTGAAAATTTTCCATGTCAACTAAGTGGCAGATTGATGTGAAAAAAAGTGTTTCTTTGGGGTTTTCCCAAATAGTTTGAGTGGCCTCTTATCCCTAAGAAAAATAAAACAAAAGCATTATACCAGCAGAAGAGGTGATTTAGTTTTTACTTTCTCGTAGATGCATACAATGAAGACGATCTGATGTTATACTGGAAACACGGAAACAAGTCTCTGAGCACAGATGAGCACATCTCCCTCTCCCAATTTTTCATTGAAGAATTCAGTGCTTCCAGTGGACTAGCTTTTTACAGCAGTACTGGTACAGTAAGCCCCTGTCATTAGAAGAGTGAAGCACAGGACACAATCATGCAGAATTACTTTTCAAATTCATTGCTAATAAATGACCGTTACTGCTTAAAAAGATCTCAGTTAAAATGAGGTCTCTCAATTACACTGGTCTGTTGGCCCAGGTCCTTGTTTTTCCTTACATTACCAGTGTAACACTTTCTTGATGATCAGGTAGTGAGGTGGACTGTGAACTGGCTGAAGGAGAGAAGCCAGAAGGTTGTAGTCTATGGGGCAGAGTCTAGTTGGAGGCCTGTATCTAGTGGAGTGCCTCAAGGGTCAGTACTGGGACCAGCATTATTTAATATATTCATCAATGATTTAGATGAGGGAATTGAGTGTACTATCAGCAAGTTTGCTGATGACACTAAGCTGGGAGGAGTGGCTGACACGCCAGAAGGCTGTGCTGCCATTCAGCGAGACCTGGACAGGCTGGAGAGTTGGGCAGGGAATAACTTGATGAAATATAACAAGGGAAAAGTGTAGAGTCCTGCATCTGGGCAGGAACAACCCCAGGTTCCAGAATAGGTTGGGGAACGACCTGTTAGAGAGCAGCGTAGGGGAGAGGGACCTGGGGGTCCTAGTGGACGACAGGATGACCATGAGCCAACACTGTGCCCTTGTGGCCAAGAAGGCCAATGTCATCCTGGGGTGTATTAGAAGGGGGGTGGTTAGTAGGTCGAGAGAGGTCCTCCTTCCCCTCTACTCTGCCCTGGGGAGACCACATCTGGAATATTGTGTCCAGTTCTGGGCCCCTCAGTTCAAGAAGGACAGGGACCTGCTGGAGAGAGTCCAGTGCAGGGCAACTAAGATGATTAAGGGAGTGGAGCATCTCCCTTATGAGGAAAGACTGAGGGAGCTGGGTCTCTATAGTTTAGAGGAGACTGAGGGGTGACCTTATTAGTGTATATAAATATATAAAGGGGGAGTGTCACGAGGATGGCGCCAGGCTCTACTCAGTGGCAAACAATGATAGGACAAGGGGTAATGGGTACAAACTGGAACATAAGAGGTTCCACTTAAACTTGAGAAGAAACTTCTTCTCAGTAAGGGTGACGGAACACTGGAACAGGCTGCCTAGGGAAGTTGTGGAGTCTCCTTCTCTGGAGACATTCAAAACCCGCCTGGACACATTCCTGTGTAACATTATCTAGGTGTTCCTGCTCCGGCAGGGGGATTGGACTACATGATCTTTTGAGGTCCCTTCCAATCTCTAGCATACTGTGATACTGTGATACTGTGATATTAGAAGAGGCCATAATACCTGTAACTTAACGTCTGACAATAAGAATCTGAAAAAAGGCACAACAACCAAATATATGCTGCTGTGAGTTCTTGCAAAATTTTGATGCTTCTCTTAAAGCCCCTGGAGTACTGGTTTCGCAGGAATCTTTGGGTTCTAGTTATATAGAAGAACTTGAAAATTCAAACCCTAAAGGGTCAAATACTAGAGAGAAAACATGAGGAACCCCAGTGTGTTTTATTGTCTGAGATCTCTGCTGCATTGTTTAACTACAGGTATCTGCCCCAGACAGGTTTTTATTTCTCCCTATAGAACTTGAACAATACTTTCTGGCAAACTGCACAAGGCTTTAGGATTTTATTACAGCCTTGATTTCATGCAAGGTGGGTTTTATTTTCTTTGTATTTGTACATGCAGTTATAAATTTTTAAATACTTCTCTATATAAGTAGTCTAACCATATGTTTTTAACCAGATAAAACAGCATGTTTGCTACTGCACTCACCAGTCTGAGGCAGTTTATTTCAGCGTGGATATAACCCTTGATATCAAAGTAATATGATGAAATGCATAGCACTTTGGAAAAAATCCTTGAAGACATACAGAAAAGCTGAAAATAGTTTTATTTACTGTATTTTATTTATAGGACAGCTTTTTTTTATATTTAAAAAAGATCCATTCAAGTTTATGGTGGCTGATATTGAATGCAGTAATACCGGTTTAAATTATAATGCAGCTAAAGCACTAAGGAATTCACAGCTTGATCAGATCCTTCTTTTGCTTGTGTATGAGCTAAGAACAGAGCTCCAGAGCCATTGTCATGTGAGAAGAGGGTGAGTGATACCTTACTATCATAACTGTGCCTTACTGAGAGCTACGTCAACTTTGTTCTTGTTGCAAGAAGGAGACTGGGATGTTTTCCACCAAACTGCTATCACTGAGTGTTGAAAATGAGTTCCGGGAACTCTTTCTGCTTTGCTGTTCTCATAAAAAAAACAGTTATGCAAGCAGATATGGCCTTGTGCACAATAAAGCAACCCCCCAGCACCCCAATACTCATGCCTTTGCAGCACCTTCACAGCACCTTTGACTTTTTGCAGTGTAACTGCTCAACACTTGTGAGGATGGAGGCACGGACCCAGATGTAGAGTGCAAGCTGGATCGTTTATTGAACAGATTATTTATATGCTTCCAAGCAATTAGCCAAGCACATCTGTGTTTGCCTTGCAGTTACATCAGGTGAAAGATCTATCTGATTTTCTTATCAACATCCTCTTTCCAGTTCCAACGTCCTTGTTTCTTGCCAGTTCCAACATCTTCCAAGTACCAGTCAGGGACAGGTCACTCTTAATTGCCTACTAAAGTTCCTCCTTCCCATGGTCACTCTTAATTGCCAGCTTTGACACATTCCAACCCCCACAAACACTTACATGCATATGTTTTGATGATGAGCTTACTCAGCAGGATAAGGTGAAAGGAAAGACTTTTTTTTAAGTCACAGGGATCCTGGGAAGTAGTTGAACAATGTGCGTTCCATATTTTAGTTAGAACACTGCCCTTTGTAAGCACATACTTTTACTTTGAGGTTTTCTTTCTTACAGGAGGCTCCACTTTCCTTGTTCTTTTATTTTGCTTCTTGTTGGATGAAAATGATTACACAGAAACCCTTCCCCTAAAGTAATAGTGGGGAACCATCAGCACAACTCTAATGGAAGCCATCTTCCCCTGAAGAGTCCTGGGCAAAAAATGGACAAAAATGCTGCTCATGGAGCAGCCTCCCACATTTTAGGTTCTGCATATCATTTCCTGTGCACCTCCGAGAACCACACGTGTAGCATTGAGGCTTTTGGAGTTCACTGGCCTCCAAAGGATCAACGATTTCAATCCATTTTTGAGACAATAATTTTTAAGCCCAAAAACCTTCTCCAGAAGTGAAAACACATAAAGCATGTTTAATATTAGATGGGGGTTTTGTTGATATATTATTTTTTATAAAGAGCCTCTTTGTGATAGCATGGCTGCTCCAACACAGTCTTGTTAATGTCTCTATTTGTACGGGTCAGGCAGATGCTGCGCAGCCAGCCACTTTTGTCTTCACCTCACTCATTTCCCTCCCATCACAGGAGGTGAAGCACGCATGCTTTGCTGCACAGACAGACTGTGCCACCAAAATTCACTAGGTGGCACCCTTTCCTCTAAAGTCAATGCTGGGCAGGTAAACCTGTATGGCAGTAAGAAAAGTGCTGTTTACTGCTGGGTATTTGTAGCATGAGAGAAGGCAGGCTACTTTTTAGGGGAGGAAGGGTGTTGGCTTTACTGTCCTAGCTGAACTGGACAATTACATTCTGTCTGCATTCTCCCGGCAGTTTCACTTGAAGTCTATTTAATTTTTTTTTTTTTCTCCTCAATTTCATAACCTCAGCTATAATACAGTATTTTATTTATGCAGTCATGATGCTTTGATCCCAAGGCAGCAGTATTTTAATGAGGGATGAAGGATAGTTAATAAAGCACTATATAAAACCAAGGTAGTGGCACTATTTCTTAGGTGTTTACTATTACTGATGAGAATACACCATTCCAGTTGAAAGGAGAAGGCCAGTGAACAGAGCTCACAAATAACACAGCTCTCTTCTCCCCCAACCTGTTCCTCTCTTTTTTCAATAGGTTGGTACAATCGACTTTTTATAAACTTTGTGCTTCGGAGACATATTTTCTTTTTTGTGCTACAATCCTACTTCCCCGCCATGCTGATGGTGATGCTGTCTTGGGTTTCATTTTGGATTGACAGAAGAGCCGTTCCTGCCAGGGTATCACTAGGTAAACCTTTAACATATGTTTTTCTGGGAAGTACAGAATGGATAGGGGAGAGGTTTTGAAATTACCTTAGCTTCATATTTACACAGGACATGAGCAACTATATCAGGTATTTGCCTGAACAACTATTATTGCTACTGTTGTCAATACCACAAACTCCTAAAGGAGTCAACCTCTACTAAAATGGGATGTTTGTTCAGACTTGCTTTGCTATATTAGAGAACAGCTCACACAACAAAAAGGAAAAGGAATGATTCTGCTGGTCTCCTTATGTAGGATTTTACTGAATTACTTTTTTTCCCTTTTTCTTCCTGCGCAGACTGGGATTTTCCTCCCCTCTTCCCAGCAAAGTAACAGGTAGTAACTGGTAGTCAAGTCCCTCCCCAAATCCATGGTTCATAAGAGATACTTAATAGGCATAATGCAATCATGCTTTACAGCTTTACAGCTCTGTTTTCTCTCTAGAAACACTTGATATCTTCCTCCTGACTTGGAACCAGTTTCCTAATTTGTCCTATGTAGCAAAGCCTTTCTTTGTTAGGCACCTTGAAAATGTTTCCTTTAGTGCCTTAACTGCAGAAGGCATACAGGGTTCTGAGGAAGCCAAAGAGTACTGTGGGCAACTTTCTGCTCTAACAGTTTTAGTTCTGAACACCACAGCTCAGGAGAAAATCACTAATTACACTGGGGTTTTTTTAATAACATTATTGGTTTTCAGTTAATACCACTTCAGGACTGTCTTTGTTGGGAATTTAATGCTGACGGCAGTGGAATGAGTACTTTTTTTTTTTTCAGATTAGCATCTCTGTGAAGATCTAATGAAAATTTGTTAAGATTTCTAATGTAACCATAATGCGTCTGTGTTGTGCAACTGTTGGCTTAAGAATTAGTAAAGAAGTTCCTGTTCTTTCTTCTTACTGATGCTAGTCCCAGAAGGCAAATGAATGTTGCCATATTTCTTAGACAAGTGAAAATTTGAGGATCTTTGTTTAAGAAACAAAATTGCGTGTACAGAGGGAGCCCTCAACTTTTATCTACAGCTATATCAATCTAGAAAAAAATAGGACTGTAGCTACCTCAGATCCCTTTCTGTTGACAGGCTGAAGTTACTAATACATGAGTTATAAATCTATTTGTTAGTTGAAAACAAATTATAATACCTCCTTTTATTAATACATCTAGCAACTCCTTTTGTTTATAAGAAGTTTTAACTTTATCTTTAAAAATAAAGTCTTAATTCTCAGTAGGTCATTTATAATGTTATCAAGATGGTTTTGCTGATCATGTTTTTTAATTTATATAAGGATTTCTGCAGATGGTTATGCATCAGGAGTTCTGTGGGTAATGCACATTTCATTAGCATAAGCATACAGGCAATGTTAACGGCAAAGATTAAAAAGCTTAGCAACCTGGCATAGAGTATACTTATTTCAAATAAATTGATTTCCTCTTATGTGGTATATTTCAAACACCATCTTTCAACCTAAGGAACTTGCAGAGAGGGAGAGGGGAAACTCCTGTATGTTCCAATGGACTTGAACTAGCATAAAGCTGGAGAAAGTCTACAGTTAGACCTAGCATGAAAAGCCATGCCATCAGCCAGTTCTGTCTCACGGGTATTATTAGTATTTCTTCACTTCCAGTGTTACATTCATCTCTTTAAAAGAGGGCCTCATTTGGTTGTTGGTCTTGTTTTTTTTTCTGAGACAGAGCAAAGCGAAATGAATAGCTGCATGTAAGAAGAGATTGAGGGGATGAGGGTGAAATTCTAGACATTCTGAAGTAAACAAAACCTGTTTCTTAATTTTAATGAATATAGCATTTTTATGCTAGAGTGTTTTTAGAAAGACATGGAGTAATGACAAAGACATACAAGCTGTTCTCAAGAAGTACAATTTGAGAAGGGTTGGGAGGGAAACTGGTGATTCTTTCGTGATTCTCTCGGACAAGAAAGTGGAGACCCTGGCTCTGGGAAGTGAGGGAAGCCCACAAATCTGCTTTCACTCTCTGCAGCAGTGCTTAAAGCTGTCACAGAAATGTGTGCTTTAATTTTATTTAATTAAATAAATTTCATTTAATTAATTTCTTTAATTTCACAGAATTACGCTGCTGAATCACCATTCTTGTGTTCCCACTGTTCCCACTGTTCAAACCTGGTGTGCCACAGCTCTAACTGCACGCACTGAGCAAAGAGATGGTTTACTTGTTTCAGTATTGTACGTGATAGGCCTTCATGGTTCACTCCACTTTTCAGAGCCTGTGCAATGAAGATACAGGCAGTGTCAACGATACGCCCTCACAGAGCTGTTCTGTCCAAGCAAAGTTCATGATCCAAACTGGCCAGTATTAGGATAACCTTACCTTTTTCTTTGGCAGGTATAACTACAGTGCTGACAATGTCAACCATCATGACAGGAGTAAGTGCCTCAATGCCTCAAGTGTCTTACATAAAAGCTGTGGATGTGTATTTATGGACCAGCTTCCTTTTTGTCTTCCTGTCTGTCATTGAATATGCAGCAGTGAACTATCTCACCACAACTGAAGAGAGAAAGCAACTAAGAAAACGGGGCCAGGTACAGTCTTCTCTGTGTTTTGTTGCCTTTAGAAAGCATGACAGAAACCACAGAGTAATCCAGATAGACCATTGTGAGAATCAGTGCAGTAACCATGTCTGTGACTCCATTCTGTATCTCACTTTATTTTACTTAGCTGAAGGGAGGAAATTTATTATCCTCTGTGAGATCTTGAGAAAGCTTTCTTCCTTTTCTTGTGGCAGAGGTTAGGGAGTTCACCTCCTGATTCCCCTCTCCCCAGAGGAAGGTAGTTTTCATTCTCTTCTCAAAATACCTATTGATCAAAGTGGTTTTCTTCTCTCTGAGATATACCACAGAATGCAGTCATGTGATTTTACTTCCCATTT